>NC_086445.1:839103467-839245967 GCF_028390025.1 Pseudophryne corroboree
ACGGGAGTGATGAGTAAAACACTGCCTGACAAAACACAAGGAATCCCATCCGGATCTGTGAGATCCATGCAGGGCTTCATTGTGTACCTTAAAAAGTTGATTAAAGTCTTAAAAATTCTGAAAAAAATTGCGTGGGGTCCCCCCTCCTAGCACAACCAGCCTCGGGCTCTTTGAGCCGGTCCTGGTAGAAAAACTATAGGGAAAAAAATGACAGGGGTTCCCCCATATTTAATCAACCAGCACCGGGCTCTGCGCCTGGTCCTGGTTCCAAAAATACGGGGGACAAAAAGCGTAGGGGTCCCCCGTATTTTTGAAACCAGCACCGGGCTCCACTAGCCAGGTACATACTGCCACAGCCGGGGGACACTTTTATACTGGTCCCTGCGGCCCTGGCATTACATATCCAACTAGTCACCCCTGGCCGGGGTACCCTAGAGGAGTGGGAACCCTTAAATCAAGGGTCCCCCCCCCCCTCCAGCCACCCAAAGGCCAGGGGTGAAGCCCGAGGCTGTCCCCCCCCCCCCCCCATCCAAGGGCAGCGGATGGGGGGCTGATAGCCTTGTAAAAAAATGTGAATATTGTTTTTAGTAGCAGTACTACAAGTCCCAGCAAGCCTCCCCCGCAAGCTGGTACTTGGAGAACCACAAGTACCAGCATGCAGTGGGAAAACCAGTCCCGCTGGTACCTGTAGTACTACTACTAAAAAAATACCCCAAAATAAATAGGACACACACACCGTGAAAGTCTAAGTTTATTACATACATGCTCACCTCCATACATACATACTTACCTATGTTCCCACGAGGCACGGTCCTCTTCTCCATGTAGAATCCTTAGGGTACCTGTGAAAAAAATTATACTGACATAATCCAGTGTAGAATCAGACCTTTGTATAATCCACGTACTTGGCAAAATAATAAAACGGAAACCCGACCACGCACTGAAAGGGGCCCCATGTTTACACATGGGACCCCTTTCCCCGACTGCCAGGACCCCCCCTGACTCCTGTCAAAGAGGGTCCCTTCAGCCAATCAGGGAGCGCCACGTCGTGGCACTCTCCTGATTGGCTGTGTGCTCCTGTAGTGTCTGTCAGGCAGCACACGGCACAGATACAATGTAGCGCCTATGCGCTCCATTGTAGCCAATGGTGGGAACTTTGCGGTCAGCAGTTGACCGAAAGTAACCTCACCGGGATTGGCCTCCCTAATGTGAACCTGTGCACATTTGCTTAAGCTATTTTATGCATTTCAAATGCTCCAATAAATGCCAAGACCAGAGAATGGATGCACTTATAGCAAGGAGATCCGGTCAGGATCCTGGAGTTTGGGGTGCCGTCAGTCAGAATATCGACGCTGGAATCCCAACATTGATCGCAATGCCGGCGCCTGAATCACCACTGCATCCTGAGTGTAAGTATGCCGGGGCTTTTTAGGGATATGAGGCAAAGGGGGGGGGGGGGGGGGTGTTGGCTCAGGTTAGGTTTAGGCTGCGGGCGCAGGGTTAGGGTTAGCCTGGGGATGGGGGGGGGGGTGGATGTAAGGGTTATGCTTCAGGGAGGGAGGGTTAGAGTAGGATTAAGCTGCAGGGAGGGAGGGTTAGGTTTAGGCTGTGAGGCTGGAAGGGTTAGGAGGTTTAGGCACCACCAAGGAAGGTTAGGGTTAGGAAGGTAGGAGGTTAGACTTGGTATACTTACCTAGTAGATGTCGGGATCCTGCGCGTCGGGATTCCGCTGTGATCCGTATACCATCCTGTAGTAAGCAGAACATGTACAAATTAACACTAAAAAATGTTATATCCCCGTATATGGTAAAGTACTCCTTACTACGGTGCTGATCAGATTAGACTCAAACTGCCAGGTTGCAATTATGGTAGGCTGATCTCTGCGCACACCACCATGACTGCAAGCAGAAATCAGCCTCTGAGTCGTACAGTATCCCGCTAACCCAGCGGTACCTAGCTGCACTGGCAGCATTCGTGGGTAATTGAATCAGGCCCTATAAGTGCTAATAAGAAATGGATGTATTATAGCTTTAGGCTGTTTTCATCTATCTCCCGTACCCCTGTGACCAGTAGGATGTTCTTGTGTTTTTTTTTGTCAAATATTAAAGGAGCTGCTGGACAATTCCACTCTGCCCTGATGATACTGACCCAGAGTGTTTGGGACTAACTTGCTGCTTTGCAGGACTTCTCATTGTAGATAAATAAGTAAAAATAAAAAAAAAAGACACATTGTAAAAATAGGATTTTAATTACCTACCGGTAAATCCTTTTCTCGTAGTCCATAGGGGATACTGGGAATATATTTAGTACCAGACGGGTCCACTAGGAGCCTTGGGCACTTCAGAATTTGATAGTGTGCGCTGGCTTTTCCCTCTATGCCCCTTCTACCAGACTCAGTCTAGGAAACTGTGCCCGAGGAGACGGACATACTTTGAGAGAAGGATAGATAAGGAAACTGGTGAGATTACGAACCAGCACAAAACAGAACAATAGGAAAGCCATGCTAACCAAACTTGAAACATGAACAGCAACAGCTGAACAAACCAGAATACTTAACTAAGTAACAGTGCAGGAAGAACGAAGCACCGGGCGGGCGCCCAGCAGGGGTGTATCTAGGGGTTTGAGCGCCCCTGGCAAAGTAAGGAACTGGCGCCCTCCACCTCCCCTACAGATAGGCTGAGGTCAGGGACACTGAGGGAGAATTACAGGGAGGGTGCGGGTAGGGACAATGAGGTGGAGAGCTTACAGGGAGGCTGGGATCAGGGACACTTAGGGGCAATTACAGGGAGTGTGCGGGCAGGGACACTGATGGGGAATTACGGAAAGGGTAAGGGCAGGGACACGGAGGTGGAATTACAGGAGGATGTGGGCAGGGACACTAAGGGGGGAGTCACAGGGAGGCTGAGTTCAGAGACACTAAGGTGGAATTACAGGGAGGTTCGGGTAGGGAAAATGAGGGGCAGGACCTACAGGGAGGCTGAGGTCAAGGACACTGAGGGGCAGTTGCAGGGAGGGTGCGAGAAGGGACACTGAGAGGGAATTACAGGACTGTGCGGGCAGGGACACTGAGGGGGGAGTCACAGGGAGGCTGAGGCCAGGAACACTGAGGGAGAATTACAGGGATTGTGCAGACAGGGACACTGAGGAGGAATTATAAGGAGGGTGCGGGCAGGGAGACTGAGGGGGAATTATGAGAAGGGTGCGGGCAGGGACACTGAGATGGAATTACGGGGAGGGTGCAGGCAGGGAGACTGAGGGGGAATTACAGTTAGGGTGCGGGTCAAGGCCGTTTCTTGGGGCAGGCGAGCAGTGCAACCGCACTAACTGTGACTCCCTGCTTCCCCCTCCTATTTCTCCCCAAGTAACCCGCTCGGGGGGCGGAGTTTCACGGAATGATGTGGTTGCGTTGTTACGTCACGACGCAACCCCATCACTCCGTGAAACTCCCCCCCCCCCCCCCCAAGCGGAGTACAGAGGGGGATTCAAGTTAGGAAGAGGGAAAGGCCGGCGCGAGGAGCGACTGGTGAGGCGGCCCGAAGAGCGGTAATCGCCTCTGTAAGTATTCTCTCTCTCTCTCTCTCTCTCTCTCTCTCTCTCTCTCTCTCTCAATGTGTAATATTGGTACACCTGCCGTAATGTGTGAAATGGGGACTCTTGCCTGCCGTAGAGTGGGGATTTAATGTATTAAGGGCATTGCGGTGTGTGGCATAATATGGTGCAGGGGGCATTACTGTGTGGGGCTTAATATGGTAGAATTTTTTTTTCCTGTGGTGGTCGTGATCTATTGGAGCAGGGTCAAATACTGGATTGTGAGGTAGTCTTTTCAGACGAGGCCATGCCCATTTAAATTAGGCCACACCCATTTAGATGAGGCCAGGCCCCCTTGCCGGTTGCGCGAAAGTTTTTTTTTTTAATCTAGGTGTGTGTGTGTGTGTGTGAGGGGGGGGGCACATTTTTTTATGTCATGGGGGGTGCATTTTTAAATCTCGCACTGGGAGCCAAATTGGCTAGAAATAGCCCTGGTGCGGGTAGGGACACTGAGAGGGAATTACGGGGAGTGTGCAGGCAGGGACACTCAGGAGGAATTACGAGGAGTGTGCAGGCAGGGACACTGGGGGGGAATTACGGTTAGGGTGTGGGTAGGGACACTGAGAGGGAATTACGGGGAGGGTGCGGGCAGGGATACTGAGGGGGAATTATGGTAAGTGTGCGGGCAGGGACACTGAGAGGGAATTACAGTAGTGTCTGGCCATGGTCACTGAGAGGGCAGTTACAGGGATGGTGCGGGCAGGGACACCGAGGGGATATATGCACACATACATATAGTTAAAAACCCCTCTCTAGGTGTGATGGCACTACATGTCCCAGCAAATCCAGTTGACAAGGTGTGCTGGGACTTGTAGTCTCAACACAGCTGGACAGGCAGCCACTGGTCTAGATACCTCTCCATACAGAGCTCTTTGTAAGCTGTGATCCAGACTGCCAGGATAGACCAAGCAGTGCAGCTATGGTACCACAGAAAATGTACAGGTATGCTCATACTGCACTGCTGACTGGTGCTAATTGTAGTGGCTGGTGTTTGGTGACAGAATGCGTGGGACCAATGAGAAGGGGAGTGGATGAGGAAGAGGAGGTGCCTTGCCGCCTCCCCATACCTGGAAGTGCCCCGCTCCCCGGCTATATTCACCATCATTGTGACTGTAGTCAGAGATTGTCAGAGTGCAATAAGCTCCTGAGAGTCCGCCAGTGGATAAGCACTGCTAAGGTATGTACTCAGTGAGTACTATGTCATTCAACCCCCTGGCGCGGGTGACACTGCCGGGCGGTGCCCCCCCTTGGCCAGCGCCACTGGAAAGTGCCATCCTGGCCAATAGGAAGATACACCCTTGGCGCCCAGTATCCCCTATGGACTACGAGAAAAGGATTCACCGGTAGGTAATGAAAATGCTATTGTCTCTTACATCCTTGGGGATACTGGGAATCCATTTAGTACCATGGGGAAGTACCAAAGCTCCCAAACCGGGTGGGGAGAGTGCTGAAGTTACTGCAGAACTGATTGACCAAACTGAAGGTCCTCAGAGGCCAAAGTATCGAACTTGTAAAACTTTGCAAACGTGTTCGAACCTGACCAAGTAGCTGCTCGGCAGAGCTGTAAAGCCGAGACACCCCGGGCAGCCACCCAAGAAGAACCCACCGACCTAGTAGAGTGGGCCTGTACAGATTTTGGAACCGGAAATCCTGACGTGACATAAGCATGCTGGATAGTGAGCCTGATCCAGCGTGCAATAGACTGCTTTGAAGCAGGACACCCAATTTTATTGGGATCATAGAGAACGAACAGTGAGTCAGATTTCCTGTGACGAGCTGTCTTTTTTTATGTACACTTTCAAAGCCCTCACAACATCCAAAGACTTTGAAGTAGTAGAGGTGTCCGTAACAGCCGGAACCACAATAGGTTGGTTGATGTGAAACGCGGACACCACCTTAGGAAGGAATTGCTGATGAGTTCTGAGTTCAGCTCTGTCCTCATGGAAAATTAAGTAGGGGCTATTGTGAGACAACGCCCCTAGCTCCGACACACGTCTTGCTGAAGCCAAGGACAACAGTGTGACAGTCTTCCAAGTACGGTACTTTACGTCTACCTACTGTAATGGTTCAAACCAATCCAATTGGAGGAACTGCAGCACCAAATTGAGATCCCAAGGTGCCGTGGGAGGCACAAAGGGAGGCTGGATGTGCAGAACACCTTTCAAGAACGTCTGGACCTCAGAGGCCAATTGTTTCTGAAAATAAATAGACAGGGCCGAAATCTGGACTTTAATTGATACTAGGCATAGGCCCACATCCACTCCTGACTGCAGAAAAAGCAGGAGACGTCCCAGATGAAATTCCACCCCAGAATATTGTCTGCCCTCTCACACTAAGAGACATACTTCTTCCATATACGGTGGTAATGTTTAGACGTTACCCCCTTCCTGGGTTGGATCATAGCCGGGAGGACCTTGTCAGCAATCTCTCTCCTGGCTAGAATCAGCCGTTGAAATTCCATGCCATTAAACAAAGCCGCGGTAAGTCTTGATAGACGAATGGGCCCTGTTGCAGAATATCTTCGCGAAGAAGTAGAGGCCACGGATCTTCGATTAGCATCCCGAGAAGATTCGCGTACCAGGCCATTCAAGGCCAGCCCGGAGCTATGAGGATTGCTTGAACCTTTTTCCTTTTTATTCTCTTTAGAATTCTTGGGATCAGATGAACTGGAGGAAACACGTACACCAGCTGGTAGACCCACGGAGTTGTCAGAGCGTCTACCGCCACTGCTTGTGGGTCTCTCGTCCTGGAACAATACCGCTTGAGCTTCTTGATGAGTCGAGAGGCCATCATGTCGATCTGTGGATATCCCCACTGACGTGTCAACCACCGAAACGCCTCCGGGTGGAGGCCCCACTCCCCCCGGGTGAAGGTCGTGTCTGCTGAGGAAGTCTGCTTCCCAGTTATCTACTTCCGGAATGAAGAACGGCGTGTTTTTCCGGCCAGAGGAGAATTCTTGACACCTCTGACATCGCGGCTCTGCTTTTTGTTCCGCTATGTCAGTTTATGTACGTCACCGCCATTACATTGTCCGACTGGACTTCAATGGTCTGATTCCGAAGTAGAGATGAGGCCTGCAGAAGGGCATTGTAGATTGCCCTGAGTTCCAAGATGTTTATTGGAAGGACAACTTCCCGACTTGACCATCTTCCTTGAAACTGCACCCCCTGGGTGACTGCTCACCAACCTCTGAGGCTTGTGTCTGTTGTTAACAGAATCCAGTTCTAAATCCCAAACCGCTGACCCTCGACGAGGTGAGAAGTCTGTAGCCATCACAGAAGGGAGATTCTGGCTCTTGGCGACAGACAGATCCTCTGGTGCATGTGAAGATGCGATCTGGACCATTTGTCCAACAGATACAGCTGGAAGGGCCTCACATGAAACCTTCCGTACTGAAGCACCTCGTAAGAGGCCACCATTTTCCCCAGAAGGCGAATGCACAGATGCACCGAGATCCAGGTTGACTTCAGGACAGCCCGAACCATCGACTGGATTACCATAGCCAGGTAAGGAACACTCTTTGAGACTCTGTGTCCAGTATAATTCCCAGGAAAGGAAACTTCTGCGTCGGTTCCTGGTGAGATTTTGGTAAGTTCAGAATCCACCCGTGATCCAGGAGTAGCCTGGTTGAGAGGCCAATGCTGTCCAACAACCGCTCCCTGGATGGTGCCTTTATCAGAAGATCGTCCAGGTACGGAATTATGTTCACTCCCTGTTTGCGGAATAGAAGCATCATCTCTGCCATCACCTTGGTGAACACTCTCGGTGCCGTGGAGAGTCCAAATGGCAGGGCCTGGAACTGGTAGTGGCAGTCCTGCAGTGCAAACTGTAGATAAGCCTGATGAGGTGGCCAGATTGGAATGTGAAGGGTCGCATCCTTGATATCCAGAGACACTAGGAATTCCCCCTCCTCCAGACCTGAGATCACCGCTCTCAGAGACTCCATCTTGAATTTGAACACTCATATGTACGGGTTCAACGACTTGAGGTTCAAAATCGGTCTTACCGAACCGTCCAGTTTCGGTACTGCAAACAAGTTGGAATAATGGGGGTCATTCTGACCCATTCGCTCACTGCTTTTTATCGCAGCCGAGCGAACGGGTACCCACTGCACATGCACCGGCGCATGCCAGACATCCAAAGGCCGTAGCTGGGCTGCGATCGTCTCTGCCTGATTGACAGGCAGAGGCGGTCGCTGGGCAGGAGGGGGCATAACGGCGGCGTTTGGTCGCTGTTTCGTGGGCGCGGACAGCAGGCAGGGCCGGACCGTGCAGGGAGCGGCACGCATTAGCTGCGTGACATCATGCGCAGCCGCTGCAGGCCGGGGAGCAACGAGTAGCTCCCGGCCAGCACGCTAAAGCTGCGCTGATCGGGAGCTACTCTTGAAGTGCAAAGGCATCGCCGCTGCCAAGCTTAGCCGGGTCGCAGACTAAGTACCCAGATTGGGGATTTAGTACACTAGTAAGCGCTCCCCCCAGCTATGACCCTCTGGTACCGCTAAGGTAATCTGGAGTCTCTTTGGAGGAGCTGCGCGTCCCTGTCAGTCAGCGTCTGTGTCCACTGCAAGGGAAAATGGCGCTGGTGAGCTGCTGGATCTGCTCAGAGTGAACCCCACCCCTTCAATGGCGCACAGTCTTCCCGCACTTTTTTATACTGGCTGAGGTAATTTTAGTGCCTAAAATTGATTCAGCCCCATTTTAAGTCTGTAATGCCAGTCTGGGTACTGTGTACACCTGTAGTGTACTTAGACTCAGTTCGCTCCCTCAGAAGCGGTGCGTCGCACCATATAGAAGCCGTGCGTCTCCATACCCTCGGGACGCCGGCTTAGTACTCACCACACTTCTATCTTCTGGCTCTGTTAGGGGTGGCGGCGCTCGCCATGTGGGGCTTGCGAAGTTCCCTCAGGAGCTAGTGTCCTGTTAGCGGGGAATGGGACCATTAACCCTTCAAGAGGTCCCCCCCCCCCCCTAAGTTCCATGAATCAGGCAGGCTGTTGCCAACCAGTCCTGCCTGAAAACAACAAACATATAAAATAAATGCAGAAAACTCTTCAGGAGCTTCCAGCAACGTGACCGGCTCCTCTGGGCACATTTTCTAAACTGAGTCTGGTAGGAGGGGCATAGAGGGAGGAGACGGTGCACACTATCAAATTCTTAAAGTGCCCAAGGCTCCTAGTGGACCAGTCTATACCCCATGGTACTAAATGGATTCCCAGTATCCCCAAGGACGTAAGAGAAAATTATTTATCCCTACCGCCTTTTGAAATATCAGCACCATAAAGTGCAAAACATAATATAGGCACAAGGCTTGATTCAGTTCGTTTAGGCTTGCAATTTGTGCAGCTGCGTCTGTATGACAATATGCAAATGCTGCTGGAGGTGTTTTGTGTTAATAGACACCTCTTGCCAGCTTCTCTGACCTGCTGCTGCGTGCAAAGACGCAGCATTGGATCACTCTGTGTGAACATTGGCCATCGGGATGGCCGGGGAATTCACGCTGCCGTGGCTAGGATATGTGTTGGAAGACACAGACCATGGTCTGATCATGCCTACAAAATGGTTTCCAAAATGGTCTCCATCGCCACCCCCGCCGCCCCAAAATGTCATTTGCAGCTCAATGAGGCTGTAGCTTAGGGTTCACTATGTGTAATGATGCAATACAGGTCCTGTGCATACTCCCTACCGCAAACATTGGAGATGTACGCAAACCATTAGGGGGGTGGGTGGGTGGGTGTGGGTGTGTGGCAAGTTTAATTATTCACTGTTTTGGGACTGTAGGTTGCTATAAAATAAAAAATACTGACAAGGACAAGATGGTTTTATATTTCCAACCGCACTCACAACAGTTAACCCCAATCATGTAATTTTCCAAGTGTGTCTGGGCAGTATAACATTATCTTAATAATGTTGCCATCCATAATAATACAGTAATCAAGCTGCACTTTGAGCGCTTCATGCAGAAATACAGGTGCTTGTTAAGGCTAGATCCACTATAAATTCACACAATAATCCTGATCCCTCCCAGACCTTGTAGGTGAGGTGTGAACTCAGTGGGGGGTATGCAGTTAGCTGCAATAACGCGGTTTTGTTGAAAAATGTATCGCATTTGCGATAATTCGGTATCCACTTAGGTGCAAAAAGTTATCAGCAGTAAGTCTCCATAGGGTTTATCGCAAATTTCTCTTCACCATCGCTGAGCAAGGGATAAGTAGTGCAAAATCCTTATTTTAAGGTAAAAATGGTTCAGATCCCGTGGGACAACCCCCTGAATGATTAAGTTTGAATTATTTTTAATTGCCCAATAATGACATGTCATTTTTGGGATCAAAAAATGCAAAGTGATGGAAATTGGGGTACAAGGTATGGGAGAGGTATATTGAGGTGCTTTATGGGTTGGACAAGTGTTTTAAGGCTTGCAGGTTGGAGTAATCTGTACGTTTCCACTTTATTTTTTATTTTTTTTACTGTCCCCTAAAATGACCCAAATAAGGGATCAATTCAGACTTGAAGGGCAAAGTCTGCCGAGCATGCCGGATCCCCTAAAAGGGAGCGTCGACGTCCACAAAACGCTCCGCTCCAGGTCATAAACTGCGTTCTGAAAAGAATGCAGTTTAGGACCTTGCATATGCGCGTACCGGCATGCGCAGATGTGCAGAAATCGCTTCATATCGATTTTTGCACATTAGCGTCAGGGTCTGAATCGCCCCATATATACTTATACCCATTTTTATGTACCCCAAATTGAATGAGAGCACTTATGTTGCAGAAAAAAAATGCTGTCCAGCATTTTTCCACATTTAAAAAAAAAAAAAAACATATAGCAGCCACTTGATTCGATTTAATGACGCCAAATAGTTCTATTATGGCCACTAATAGACTTCTATAGTGTTTTCCTGTATTAGTTTGGCTTTTTGGGGGGTACAGGTAGATTTTCCCTTTTTCTCGTATACTTATCTTTGCTTTTGGCGGCTAAAATTATCACGCAAATCCTGTTTTCACCATTTTGGAATAGGATAGGTGCTAAAAACAGGAGCGCGCACGCTGATTTTTTGGGAGATAGGTGCGATAAATTTTGCAGCGATTGTGGATCACGTTATTGCGGCTAATTGCTTACCCCCAGTGTGTATACAACAAGGTCTGTCTTTGTATGTGTTCTGCTTTTTTGTGTACTGTATATTAGTATGGATCAGCTTTTAGCTTGGTTTGAAATGCACAAATCCGTAAAGGCACAATACATTTGAGTGCTGTATCTATTAAGTTGCTACCATTCCCCCACCCTTCCTCCACAATCTGTGACATAAGAAATGTATTAGTCATAACATTTTAGTATGGAACAGAACTTCTTGTTTCTAGCATTTCTTCAATTCTAGTATCACGATTACTCCTACAAGAGGGGGAAAAACCTGCCATCTGTACACCCACACAAGGTCGTTATCATGCCAACTCACAATTAAAAATAGCTGCATTGATAGAAATCACTTGGCTCAAAGAACCAATTGAAATAGTTTGTTTTTTTCTGTCTTTTTTTAAAATCTTTTGTATGTTATTCCCTAAAGACTACTGTAGGTTTTTGCATGTGGAAAAAACTTTGTCAAATATGGCATCATTGTTATTTATGGAATTGTAAAATGCTACACTCTGTTGCAAGTGTAAAAGTATTATTAACATTTCTTCTGTAGGGTTTACTTTAGGATTAGCAAAATGATTTTTTTCTTTTGACTGACTTTATTTTAGTCCAAAAGTGTGTAGTACTGTATATTCAGATTTATTTTGCAAAGGCTTTAATGGGGTGCCATAATATAGCTAATAAGTTGTGTGGCTTATTTTTACTTTGGAACTCCCTTCTTCGCTCTCTACCCTTGAATTTGCCACCTACTGCACATCCAAACTGACATCCATACATCAGGACATGACATCACAAGATACCCTCAACAAACTGCTCCCTCTTTTCCCAGAAACCCCCCCCTCCCCAATCCATCTCACCAACTTTTTTTTCTTTTCCACCTGTATCTGTAGATGAAATTATGGCACTCATCCAGTCCTCCATCTCTTCACCTTCCCACTAGACCCTATCCCCTCCCGCCTCCTCAGCTACCTCTCCCCTTCTGCCTGTTCCCATCAATCTTTCTTTCTTTCTTTCTTTCTTTCTTTCTTTCTTTCTTTCTTTCTTTCTTTCTTTCTTTCTTTCTTTCTTTCTTTCTTTTTCTTTCTCTTTCTTTCTCTTTCTTTCTTTCTTTCTCTTTCTTTCTTTCTTTCTTTCTTTCTTTCTTTCTTTCTTTCTTTCTTTCTTTCTTTCTTTCTTTCTTTCTTTCTTTCTTTCTTCTCTCTCTCTCTCTCTCTCTCTCTCTCTCTCTCTCTCTCTCTCTCTCTCTCTCTATTATATATCAGACACTGTCCCCTCTGCCTTCAAGCATGCCTTGTCCCTCTCCTCCTACGAATCTTCCCACTCCTGGCAGTCCTTCTACCTCTCTGATTGGGCGTTCTCTGCCTGCATATATTCAGTGGGATAGTGTGTGGGGGGGGGGGGGTGATAACAGGTGCATAGTCAATGTTATAAATGTATGTACAGGGTTGGATGATAATAGGTGTTTGGTGTTATATGTACGGGGTGGGGGGTGGGGGGGGTTGTAATGATAGATGTTTAGAGTTAAATGTATCCCCACTTACTTTATCAGGGGTGCTCTGACCCCTAGATACACCCCTGCTGGTAAAACAAATGGGCATCTTAGCTCATCCAAGGAGGCATTCACAACTCCTAAAGCAACATTGCAGCATTTATTACAAGAACCTAACTGTCCTTTAGTGGAACTGAATCTGCATGCTGAGAACATTTCTCCTGGGGCCCCACTGTAGAACAGACCTGACTTCTGTACACCCAATAGGGATGTTATTTCATGGTACCATAAGAAGCCACAAGCACATCTTCCTGTTGTTCCTTCCTATCACACTAATCTCAGCAGCTATTGTATAATGCTTAACGTTAAAATATTATTATTTTTTCCAGAAACGGAGCTTTGTAAAGTCTTTCAGTTGTGCAGTTCTCGAGACTCTGCTAAGGATTAGGAGCAGTTCAGTGACTGGGAATGCGGGTTTAATGTATTGACCACCAAAATCTTTTTGTATATAATAATGGCGCTCAGTGGGCTTAGCTGAGATTTTACAAAATTACATTAATGGCCATCATCATACTTACCTACTGTCACAGAATGTACTGGAGAATCCCAAATTTCAGGTAAGCTTTATGGGAGCTTAGGCCACCTACTAAGATCCCTCCCATTGCATTATGGGCATTAATGATGGTCCTGCATGATAAAGTGGGTGGCAGGGAAATGATAGCATGAGTTGCGTCATCACACAACCCACATTCCTTGACTTCTCTCCTGGGACTGTCCCGGAGGGGAAGTCCAGAATATAGTCAAGTGCAAGTAGGGGCAGTGTGCTATGTGTAATCATAATCTCAGCAAGTAAGATTTTGATGTTGGCTAGTTCAAAGGTTTAGTTTTTAGTCGCACATCTAATGATCTGTCAGATACTTTCTCCAATTAGGGAAGAAAGGCGAATTAAAATAAGTACCTAACAGATCTTTAAAACCATTTTAGGTAAGCCTATATAAAGAAGGGGGGCTCAATAGGTGTCAGATGACACTTAAGGGTAGATTTACTAAATCTTCTAAAACTGACAGGTGGTGGTGTTGCCCACAGCAGCCAATCAGATTCTCTATCATTTTATAGAATACAGTAGAGACAAGAATGCTACTGATAGCTACTGATAGAATCTGATTGGTTGCTATGGGCAACACCCCCACTTACCATTTTTAGAAACGTTAGTAAAGCTACCCATTACAGTCTTACTGTAAGTAAACTTGGCTTCAGCCTTTCAGTTTGTATTCAGGAGTCTGTAATATTTGGATGTACATTGGATAGTATACAGGTGGCTGCAATAGGCCATAGATACATATGATAGTGCAGCAGTAGTAACTATGCCGCCCTCCTCGGCCATTATTTAAAAACCTTCAGAATGTTCTTAGCCTCATGCATTTTTAAATGTATGAGGTTAATCTCACTGCAGCACGTCTCCTTGGGGAGCTGCTACAAGACCGACAATAACAATGATTTAGGTGGATAGTGGGAGAGTGTGTAAAGTAATACAAATTTCAATTCAAAATAGTCAAAATATTTTGGGCCTAATGTAATAGAGTGAGAGTTTCAGAAAGTGAGAGATTTGGTAAGGGTTTTCCATATTTTTTTAAAGTGGCAATCATTTACACTGCAAAACCAGGTTGATCTTGCTGTGTACATAATTGCCACTTTACAAAAAACCTCACCAAATCTCTCACTTTTTGAAACTCTCACTCTATTACATTTGGCCTATCATTAAAAAAAAAAAAAAAAAAGCCTTAGTTGTAGCCTATGACTACACACATAATTTAATTGAGTTGTAGCCCACTTGTATTTGTTCATACCTATTAGTGACTCTTGAAAATTTCTATTGCTACCACTGTTCTATCAGAATGCCCGGGATACTCTTGGATTATTGGAATACCTCCTGGTCTTGTGGTGGAGCAGGCAGTTCTACCTGACGTTCAGCAGCTTGTGGATAGGAGTATTTCATAATGACACAAATTGCATGTCATGCCCTATCCAGTGAGCCTGAATGTAAAGACATAGAACGGGATGAAATGAAGTCCGAGTTCGGCGCCTGTGCGAGATGCCAGCCGAACGCTGATTTTTTACTAAAAGGGGCAAACATTTAGAAGGCTAGTAAATGCCTTGTAAATGATTGCCCCTTTAAAAAAAAAGTCTGACTTTGACTGGCATCCCGCACGGCCGCCAAACTTGGACTTCCTTACATCCCGCCATTATTTGAAGCCTCGTGCACTGTGTCGCACCTTGCACTGGCCTTGCTGTCCCACTTACTTGTGAGACAAACTTCTTAGGCTGGGGGAGAGAACTGGATAAAGTTGGCTGGTGCTTGGTGTTCAGCATAATATGTCATTCCATGTAACAGGTTGCGTGAGTGTCCATGCTGGCTTCTAGCCAGACTTTCTAGGAAAACACTGTAACGTACCATTTTGTATGCAGATACAGTTGCGGTCACACCCGGAATGTATACATGCCGCATATCATCATAATCAGCATAAGCTGCTTGTGCATTCTATTTACATCATTTTGCGAACAAGATGCATTTTAATGGTAAAAGTCGCAAGTAAAGATGCTCGGCTCTACAGAATTACGTCATGACATGACTTGAAGGGCTGTTTAACATGCAGGAATGCTAGATGTAAGTGGTCACATCTGTACCATTATCTGTCTTCTCCAGCGCTGGCATCGCCTCCTCTTGCTGCCGTTATCGCCTCCTCTTGCTGCCGTTATCTGCCTCCTGCAGTGTGTAGATTTGAGATCTGGATGTCATCTTTGGTTTTTTGTTTGTTAATAAAGATTTTTTGTTTTTTTAAAAAGCTGCTGTGCATTGTTTCTGCTCATGTGACTTTATAACAGCTTACAGCAGGAGTGGGGAACCTTTGGCCCTCCAGCTATTGTTAAACTACACATACCAGCATGCCCTGCTACAGTTTTCCTATTTGGTCATACTAAAACTTTTGCAGGGCATGCTGGGATGTTTAGTTCAACAACAGCTGGAGGGCCACAGGTTCCCCACCCCTGGCTTACAGTGTTGTGAGCCAGAGCTTCTGCTGCGGAGGGGGGGAGTTTTCATTCACACTCTTTAGTGGTACTGTTCTTAATTATTGTGGTAGTGAGGCAGGGGTGGTGGTTTCTCTACGTTAATGCCTGTTTAGTACATAGTCTCCTTAAACAGTCTCACATCATGGACTTGGCTTAAGTTAGAGTGATCCAGGCTATTCATCAAGAGGGCTAATACCCGAAGCTGATCTGATCGTTGGTCAAAAATGCTGATCGGCGGATCAGTGAGCTGTCGGGGGGAAAAACTACATGTTAAAAAATCCCTGAGTCACCGAACCCGATAATTTTTTGATCATGTTGGATTTCCCTCATCCCCTGACCCAGTCATCAGCAAAACTAAGAATTGCCCCCAATACTTGCCAAATGTATGGGCCCCTATACACTGTCATTTGCCGTGGTGGCTACTGTGCCCGGACTGCAGTGCAGTGCAGACCACACATAGCGTGGGGGGGTTGCTGTTAAAACATATAAACATACCGTTAGTGATACATGTAATATGTGTGACAGCTGGTTGACCCCTGGAATCAGGCAGCCGTCACACATATTACATGTATCATTAAAGGTATGTTTATATGTTTTAAACAGGCACTCCCTCCCCCCCCAAATGCTGTGTGTGGTCTGCACTGCAGCTCAGGGGCAGCAGTGGCCACTGGTCATTTCTGACCTCTCCTAAACATCCTGTATCCAACCTGCTAGAGTGAATCTTTTTCAAAATCTTACTCTGTGGGCACCAGCTACTCTTCCACATTGCCTATTGCCAGAAGTGGAGAGTGTTGTAGCTTTTATAGTACGGTCTTATTACCATCGATCTATTGATTGAGGCCTACCACTGGGGTGGCAGTGATCAGCTTTTTATCATTGCCATTGCTTCCACAATTACTGTACCTGCTGTGCAATCATCACTATAGGATAATTGCACCTACTAGTTACCTATACAGTTGCTTAAAGGTATTTGTGGACTGTCTGCTCGACTCAGTTCGAAGGCAGCAAGGTGAATGGATAACACTGTAACGTAGCATTCCGTATGCAGTCTTACACAGAATATAGGCATGCCGCTTATTTTAATCAGCAAGGTCTGCTTGTGTGTCTTATGTGTGTAGCGAATACGATGCAAACAAAACATATTTTCTCTATCGTCCTAGTGGATGCTGGGGTTCCTGAAAGGACCATGGGGAATAGCGGCTCCGCAGGAGACAGGGCACAAAAAGTAAAGCTTTAGGATCAGGTGGTGTGCACTGGCTCCTCCCCCTATGACCCTCCTCCAAGCCTCAGTTAGATTTTTGTGCCCGGCCGAGAAGGGTGCAATCTAGGTGGCTCTCCTAAAGAGCTGCTTAAAAAAGTTTAGCTTAGGTTTTTTATTTTACAGTGAGTCCTGCTGGCAACAGGATCACTGCAACGAGGGACTTAGGGGAGAAGAAGTGAACTCACCTGCGTGCAGGATGGATTGGCTTCTTTGGCTACTGGACATTAGCTCCAGAGGGACGATCACAGGTACAGCCTGGATGGTCACCGGAGCCTCGCCGCCGGCCCCCTTGCAGATGCTGAAACGAGAAGAAGGTCCAGAATCGGCGGCATGAAGACTCCTCAGTCTTCTTAAGGTAGCGCACAGCACTGCAGCTGTGCGCCATTTCCTCTCAGCACACTTCACACGGCAGTCACTGAGGGTGCAGGGCGCTGGGAGGGGGGCGCCTTGGGAGGCAATGAAAACCTATTTTTGGCTAAAAATACCTCACATATAGCCTCCGGGGGCTATATGGAGATATTTAACCCCTGCCAGAATCCGTTAAGAGCGGGAGACGAGGCCGCCGAAAAAGGGGCGGGGCCTATCTCCTCAGCACACAGCGCCTTTTTCCCTCACAGAAAGGCTGGAGGGAAGGCTCCCAGGCTCTCCCCTGCACTGCACTACAGAAACAGGGTTAAAACAGAGAGGGGGGGGCACTAATTTGGCGTTAAAAATATATAAAAAAGATGCTATAAGGGAAAACACTTATATAAGGTTGTCCCTATATAATTATAGCGTTTTTGATGTGTGCTGGCAAACTCTCCCTCTGTCTCTCCAAAGGGCTAGTAGGTCCTGTCCTCTATCAGAGCATTCCCTGTGTGTGTGCTGTGTGTCGGTACGTGTGTGTCGACATGTATGAGGACGATGTTGGTGAGGAGGCGGAGCAATTGCCTGTAATGGTGATGTCACTCTCTAGGGAGTCGACACCGGAATGGATGGCTTATTTAGGGAATTACGTGATAATGTCAACACGCGCCAAGGTCGGTTGACGACATGAGACGGCCGACAAACAATTAGTACCGGTCCAGACGTCTCAAAAACACCGTCAGGGGTTTTAAAACGCCCGTTTACTTTAGTCGGTCGACACAGACACAGACAGGGACACTGAATCCAGTGTCGACGGTGAATAAACAAACGTATTCCTTATTAGGGCCACACGTTAAGGGCAATGAAGGAGGTGTTACATATTTCTGATACTACAAGTACCACAAAAGAGGGTATTATGTGGGATGTGAAAAAACTACCGTAGTTTTTCCTGAATCAGATAAATTAAATGAAGTGTGTGATGATGCGTGGGTTCCCCCCGATAGAAAATATGGGCGGTATACCCTTTCCCGCCAGAAGTTAGGGCGCGTTGGGAAACACCCCTTAGGGTGGATAAGGCGCTCACACGCTTATCAGAACAAGTGGCGGTACCGTCTATAGATAGGGCCGTCCTCAAGGAGCCAGCTGACAGGAGGCTGGAAAAATATCATAAAAAGTATATACACACATACTGGTGTTATACTGCGACCAGCGATCGCCTCAGCCTGGATGTGCAGAGCTGGGGTGGCTTGGTCGGATTCCCTGACTAAAAATATTGATACCCTTGACAGGGACAGTATTTTATTGACTATAGAGCATTTAAAGGATGTATTTCTATATATGCGAGATGCACAGAGGGATATTTGCACTCTGGCATCAAGAGTAAGTGCGATGTCCATATCTGCCAGAAGATGTTTATGGACACGACAGTGGTTAGGTGATGCAGATTCCAAACGGCACAAAGGTGTATTGCCGTATAAAGGAAGAGGAGTTATTTGGGGTCGGTCCATCGGACCTGGTGGCCACGGCAACTGCTGGAAAATCCACCGTTTTTACCCTAAGTCACATCTCTGCAGAAAAAGACACCGTCTTTTCAGCTTCAGTCCTTTCGTCCCTATAAGAGTCATATCTGCCCAGGGATAGAGGAAAGGGAAGAAGACTGCAGCAGGCAGCCCATTCCCAGGAACAGAAGCGTTCCACCGCTTCTGACAAGCTCTCAGCATGACGCTGAGACCGTACAGGACCCCTGGATCCTACAAGTAGTATCCCAGGGGTACAGTTTGGAATGTCGAGACGTTTCCCCTGCGCAGGCTCCTGAAGTCTGCTTTACCAAGGTCTCCCTCCGACAAGGAGGCAGTATGGGAAAAAATTCACGAGCTGTATTCCCAGCAGGTGATAATTAAATTACCCCTCCTACAACAAGAAAAGGGGGTATTATTCCACACTATATTGTGGTACTGAAGCCAGAAGGCTAGGTGAGACCTATTCTAAATCTAAAAAAATTTGAACACTTACAAAGGTTCAAATCAAGATGGAGTCACTCAGAGCAGTGATAACGAACCGGGAAGAAGGGGACTATCTGGTGTCCCGAGACATCAGGGATGCTTACCTCCATGTCCCAAATTTGCCCTTATCACTAAGGGTACCTCAGGTTCGTGGTACAGAACTGTCACTATCAGTTTCAGACGCTGCCGTTTGGATTGTCTACGGCACCCCGGGTCTTTACCAAGGTAATGGCCGAAATGATGGTTCTTCTTCGAAGAAAAGGCGTCTTAATTATCCCTTACTTGGACGATCTCCTGATAAGGGCAAAGTCCAGGGAACAGTTGGAGGTCGGAGTAGCACTATCTCGGATACTGTTACAACAGCAGGGGTGGATTCTAAATATTCCAAAATCGCAGCTGATCCCGACAACAAGTCTCCTGTGCTTAGGGATGATTCTGGACACAGTCCAGAAAAAGGTGTTTCTCCCGGAAGAGAAAGCCAGGGAGTTATCCGAGCTAGTCAGGAACCTCCTAAAATCAGTGCATCATTGCACAAGGGCCATGGTAAAAAAATGGTGACTTCCTTCGAAGCAATTCCAGTCGGCAGATTTCATGCAAGAACTTTTCAGTGGGATCTGCTGGACAAATGGTCCGGATCGCATCTTCAGATGCATCAGCGGATAACCCTATATCCAAGGACAAGGGTGTCTCTCCTGTGGTGGTTACAGAGTGCTCATCTTCTAGAGGGCCGCAGATTCGGCATTCAGTTTTGGATGTTGGTGACCACGGAGGCCAGCCCGAGAGGCTGGGGAGCAGTCACACAAGGAAAAAATTTACAGGGAGTGTGATCAAGTCTGGAGATTTTTCTCCACATAAATATAGCTAAGGGTAAATTTATAATGCTCTAAGCTTAGCAAGACCTCTGCTTCAAGGTCAGCCGGTATTGATCCAGTGGGATAAAACATCACGGCTGTCGCCCACGTAAATAGACAGGGCGGCACAAGAAGCAGGAGGGCAGTGGCAAAAACTGCAAGGACTTTTCGCTGGGCGGAAAATCATGTGATAGCACTGTCAGCAGTGTTTCATTCCGGGAATGGAAACTGGGAAGCAGACTTCCTCAGTAGGCACGACCTCCACCCGGCAGAGTGGGAACTTCATGGGGAAGTTTTCCACATAATTGTAAACCGTTGGGAATTACCAAAGGTGGACATGATGGCGTCCCGTCTGAACAAAAAACGGGACAGGTATTGCGCCAGGTTAAGAGACCCTCAGGCAATAGCTGTGGACGTTCTGGTAACACCGAGGGTGTACCAGTCGGTGTATGTGTTCCATCCTCTGCTTTTCATACCTAAGGTACTGAGAATTATAAGACGTAGAGGAGTAAGAACTATAATCATGGCTCCGGATTGGCCAAGAAGGACTTGGTACCCGGAACTTCAAGAGATGCTCACAGAGGACTTATGGCCTCTGCCGCTAAGAAGGGACTTGTTTCAGCAAGTACCATGTCTGTTCCAAGACTTACCGCAGCTGCGTTTGACGGCATGGCGGTGGAACGCCGGATCCTAAGGGAAAAGGCATTCAGGAAGAGGTCATTCCTACCCTGGTCAAAGCCAGAAAGGAGGTGACCGCACAACATTATCACCACATGTGGCGAAAATATGTTGCGTGGTGTGAGGCCAGGAAGGCCCCACGAAGAAATTTCAACTCAGTCGATTCCTGCATTTCTTGCAAACAGGAGTGTCTATGGGCCTCAAATTGGGGTCCATTAAGGTTCAAATTTCGGCCCTGTCGATTTTTCTTCCAGAAAGAATTGGCTTCAGTTCCTGAAGTCCAGAAGTTTGTCAAGGGAGTATTGCATATACAACCCCCTTTTGTGCCTCCAGTGGCACTGTGGGATCTCAACGTAGTTCTGGGATTCCTCAAAACACATTGGTTTAAAACCAGTCAAATCTGTGGATTTGAAGCATCTCACATGAAAAGTGAACATGCTCTTGGACCTGGCCTGGACCAGGCGAGTGTCAAATTGGTGGTTTTTTTCTCAAAAAAGCCCATATCTGTTTGTCCATTCGGACAGGGCAGAGCTGCGGACTCGTCCCCAGTTCTCTCCCTAAGGTGGTGTCAGTGTTTCACCTGAACCAGCTTATTGTGGTGTCTTGCGCCTACTAGGGACTTGGAGGACTCCAAGTTGCTAGATGTGGTCAGGGCCCTGAAAATATAGGTTCCAGGACGGCTGGAGTCAGGAAAACTGACTTGCTGTTATCCTGTATGCACCCAACAAACTGGGTGCTCTTGCTTTTAAGCAGACTTTTGCTAGTTGGATGTGTAATACAATTCAGCTTGCACATTCTGTGGCAGGCCTGCCACAGCCAAAATATGTAAATGCCCATTCCACAAGGAAGGTGGGCTCATCTTGGGCGGCTGCCCGAGGGGTCTCGGCTTTACAACTTTGCCGAGCGGCTATTTAGTCAGGGGCAAACACGTTTGTAAAATCCTACAAATTTGATACCCTGGCTAAGGAGGACCTAGAGTTCTCTCATTCGGTGCTGCAGAGTCATCCGCACTCTCCCGCCCGTTTGGGAGCTTTGGTATAATCCCCATGGTCCTTTCAGGAACCCCAGCATCCACTAGGACGATAGAGAAAATAAGAATTTACTTACCGATAATTCTATTTCTCGGAGTCCGTAGTGGATGCTGGGCGCCCATCCCAAGTGCGGATTATCTGCATTACTTGTACATAGTTACAAAAATCGGGTTATTATTGTTGTGAGCCATCTTTTCAGAGGCTCCGCTGTTATCATACTGTTAACTGGGTTCAGATCACAGGTTGTACAGTGTGATTGGTGTGGCTGGTATGAGTCTTACCCGGGATTCATAAATCCTTCCTTATTGTGTACGCTCGTCCGGGCACAGTACCTAACTGAGGCTTGGAGGAGGGTCATAGGGGGAGGAGCCAGTGCACACCACCTGATCCTAAAGCTTTACTTTTTGTGCCCTGTCTCCTGCGGAGCCGCTATTCCCCATGGTCCTTTCAGGAACCCCAGCATCCACTACGGACTCCGAGAAATAGAATATCGGTAAGTAAATTCTTATTTTCAGGGAAAAATTTGCACAAAAAGACACCCAGCATTAGTAAATGTGCTCCCTGCCCTCGCCACCGAACAGCCGCAGCCTGTCAATCAGGGATAAAACCAAAGTTTACCCCATCTCCTTCTATTACCCCCTGGTTTTATTGGATACTCTGAGTCGAGGGATGTTATCTTTCTATTCTAGAATAGGGTTCACGTTCTTGTTTTGGTTGGGTTCAACCCTGATGCATTCAGTGCTGTGATAGGCTGAAGAATTATTTGTTAGTGTTTCAGGTCTAACGTACTGTGAGTACAATGTTATGTGAACTGTATATTAGTTTGTAGTTTTTTAGTAAGCAATATGTTTTACCGACAGACGGGATGGCAGCTGTCAGTATACCGACAGCGGCATCCTGTCTGTCGGAATACCGGCAGCGAGTCCCCTTGCAGTCTCGCTGTGCTCGACACGCTTCGCTCGCCACGGGTTATATTCCCACTCTGTTCATGGCGTGGACCCACCAAACCAATATGGGAATACTCGGCAGAGGTCCGGATTGTATCTCATCGGTTGTCAGGATTCCGGCGTCGGTCTCCTGAACACTGGGATCCCATCAGCCGGTATTTTTACTTCATTCTGTTTTCTATGTGTTATAGTTTTGCATGCTAATCTGGAAATTTTTGTTCTTACTATTTAATATGTACAAGGATGTTGCCTGTTATGCATGGGTGCTAACAATAACAGTCTGGGGTTTATGAGACTTTTTTTTATTTTTTATTTGCTTTAATATTTTATGTTACACGCTTATAATATAAATAACAAGCACGTGTTTGGTATACACAGATCTTTCTGCACTCTCTTAGAATGTTAAGGGACTAATTAACCAAATTAGGTCTTTTGTACGGACTCAAAGTAAAAAATAAAATACAGATATAGAGGTATATGTAATAACCTGCTAGATGTCGGTGATTTCACCACTAGGTTTACAGCAGAAAAAGACTATGCTCTCTTTCTGCCTTCAATTTGCAGGTTATGACATATACCCCATAGTCTTATTAGGTTTATAATACCCCTTTCAGACTAGCAGATATATCTCAGGTTACTGCACATGAACGCGCAACAACTCTGCATTTTTCTTAGTGTGAAAGGGTCCTATAAAAATCCCGGGGCGTGGTGTAGTGTAAACGGGCTAATCCGTGTCGATGCGACCTGGGACCTGTCACAGCATAGGAAAAGCCGGCACTTGGAGATTATTTCATCTCCAAGTGCTGGCACTGCACCTGTGTACGGTGACGTCACCAACCTGGCAATAAGCTGGGTCCAGCCGTCAGTCTTTAAGTGGTCTCAGCCTGGTTGCATCCGGAGTGAGCTGGTTTTGGTAATCTGAAAGGCGTTTTACAAACTAAGGTAGAGGGTGAAAAAAAACGGTAACCCATTTAAAAAGCCCAGATTTGGTTGGACAGTTCATGCCACTCCTACTTTACATTCTCAAGGTGTATCTGTACTAGTCTGTAAATGGTTGCTATAATACAGTAATTCCGCCTACAGAAGTGATGTTCTATTTAGTTGTGGAATGTTTATGACATTCTCTCCTAATTCACCTCTCTTTTGTATTGGTGCATTCTTCTTGCAGGGGACTGCCATGTGCGCATGCAATATCCCATGCCCATGGGTATGCACATAAAACAATGAGCCAGCTTCTTGAGACAGCATTGGCTGCGGCCCCTAGAAGCTGGGTAGAGCTGCCGTAATAGCAGCCACCTTTTATGATGTAGGACAGAACAATGCCAATCGGATTAGAAGGTTGAGAGGTGTGTCTTGTTCACTACCTCTTTGCAATTATATAAGGGTACTTTTACGGGAGTAAAATAAGTCTAAAGCTGGGTACACTCCTCAAGATTTATCTGTCCATTCTGTCTGGTGGGAACAAAAATATGTATGGGAGCAAATGACAATCAACCATTTGCTCCCAAACGCTGGAAAACAGGCAATGGTCCTTCAGACAAATTGGTTAAATCCGTTTTGATTTAACCAAATTATTCAAACAATTGTTTTTGTCCGTTTTCCAGCTTTTGGGAGCGAGTGGTTGCTTGTCATATTTGTAATTTTTATTCTGACCTTTGTCTACTTCATAATATTCATGTTTGAAAAAAAAGTGACAACAAAGGTCATACAAAAAGGTAGCTGTACCCTAAGTGAGGGGCGTTTTAAGAGAGGAGGAGACCCGCGTGCAGTCTCTGTTGCGGTTCTCCTCCTCTCCTGCAGCTAGTAGACTCTGGCATAATGCCGTGGCCATTTTCCGAGTGATTTGTGCACGCATTGCAGGGTCACCGCCGCTGGACACCAGAAGGGTAAGTATACTAGATGGGTGAACCCATTATAGAAAAGCCTATGCCATAACTACACCCACAGCTGTCCAAAGCATGCACAAAGCCAAAATTATATCCATCACCCCTTTCTACTCTTCTCATAACAACAAAAATTGTTATTAGATTAATGTGCATTATACAGTATATATGACAAATATCAGATTCACAGAAGAATGCTTTAAGGGCTGGATTCAGTTATCCATAATACTTACTGTACAGTGGGTTTATAAGCTCGGACTTTAAGGTCTGGAGCTATTCAATTACAAGCTCTGTTGCTCGCTTGGTAAGTCCTTTGCTAATGCGCATTAACCCATAGATATCTCTAGCTACGGGTTAACATGTTCGCAGCAGCCTCAGGTGGGGGCAAACATCAATTTGCGTTAAGTGCAGCATGTGGACTTATCGTGTACTGCAGTTGAATAGCCTAGTGCACCGCTACAAACACGCAGCTAATTGAATCCATCCCTAAACCTAACTTTTTTACTGTAGGTAAATTTACATTCCATAGCTTGGTTTCCATTCTCCACTGCATACATACATTTATATTAATTATTAAAAAAAGTAAAGTATATTAAAAGCTATGTAATATTGCACCAATATATAAGTAAAGCTATAGTGTATGGAAAACTATTATTAGACGGTAGTTTAGATGTATTTTTTCCCACTGCTAAAATTCTTCTATATCTATATCTATCTATATATATCTATATCTATCTATCTATCTATCTATCTATCTAATACAGGAAATCCCACTTTCGTGGGAAAAGATAGCACTCTCCAGACTTAATATCAAATAAAGCAAAAAGGTAAATTTAATGCAAAGGTAATCTCACAGTTCATATGAAGTTTCAAAGCGATTTCCAGCGATTTCCAACGTTTCGGTCCCTAGCGGGGCCTTTTTCAAGGAATACACAGACAGTCAGCAATGTCAACGATGCAGCATAAAGTCAGCTTTGCAGGAGAACTGGAGACCGTCTCCAGTTCTCCTGCAAAGCTGACTTTATGCTGTATCGTTGACATTGCTGACTGTCTGTGTATTCCTTGATAAAGGCCCCGCTAGGGACCGAAACGTTGGAAATCGCTGGAAATCGCTTTGAAACTTCATATGAA
Organism: Pseudophryne corroboree; assembly: GCF_028390025.1. NCBI lineage: Eukaryota > Metazoa > Chordata > Amphibia > Anura > Myobatrachidae > Pseudophryne > Pseudophryne corroboree. Next base: position 839,128,869 of record NC_086445.1, read on the forward strand.
CTGTGAGATTACCTTTGCATTAAATTTACCTTTTTGCTTTATTTGATATTAAGTCTGGAGAGTGCTATCTTTTCCCACGAAAGTGGGATTTCTGTATTGTACTATGGGCCCGGCCTCTGTAGGGGCTGGACTCTGATAGACACCACGGCAGTTGACTTTAATACTGTGAGAGTGCAGGGATTCCTTATCTATCTATCTATCTATCTATCTATCTATGGATGTGTGTGTGTGTGTGTGTGTGTGTGTGTGTGTGTGTGTGTGTGTGTGTGTGTGTATGTTCCAGCATAACTCTGGAATGCCTGGAGCAATTTACACCAAACTTGGTACACATATGACTTACTATCTGGAAAAAAATACTGTGGGGTAAAACAACCCTAGCACCCCTAGTGGTCGGGGTGGGAAGGGGGTGACATGTAAAAATCCATAGTTTTCAGCATAACTCGGGAATGCCTGGACCAATTAACACCAAACTTGGTACACATATGACTTACAATCTGGAAAAAAAAATACTGTGGGGGGTAAGACACCCCTAGCACCTCTAGGGGTGGGGGTGGGAAGGGGGTGATATGTAAAAATCCTTAGTTTTTGCCATAACTCTGGAATGGCTGGAGCAATTTACAAAGAGGCACCCACGTGTAGGGGCAGAGGCACCCACGTGTAGGGGCAGAGGCACCCACGTGTAGGGGCAGAGGCACCCACGTGTAGGGGCAGAGGCACCCACGTGTAGGGGCAGAGGCACCCACGTGTAGGGGCAGAGGCACCCACGTGTAGGGGCAGAGGCACCCACGTGTAGGGGCAGAGGCACCCACGTGTAGGGGCAGAGGCATCCACAGGTAAGGATAGTGGCACACACGGGTAGGGGCAGAGGCACACACGGGTAGGGGCAGAGGTACACACAGATCGGGGCAGAGGCACAGACGGGTAGGGGCATAGGCATATGTGTAGGAGCAGATGCACACACGGGTAGGAGCAGAAGCACACATGGGTAGGGGAACGCCCCCCCTAACACACTGTGACAGCCATGCCTACTTACCCATGCTGCCGCACCGGCCAGTCATCGCTGTAAGGCCGCCGCTGTCTCTGATTGGCTGTTGGCAGCTTCTGTCTGAGTTGTGTCAGGCTGCTTCCTATATGCGTTCTAGGCCTCTATGTGGGCCAGGTGCAGTGTGAGTGGCTGCGGCATGGTGGGTGCATGATAAGCTGTGCTTGGAGACAATAGCAGAGACCGGCTGCTCTCCCGGGCCAGGCTGTCACTGAGCATCGGATTTGAGGCAGTGAGCAAATCAAAAGATGCTGCGGGTGCAGGGTGAGTTATATCCCGGTGTTGGTGCTGCTCCACTTCTTTACTGTGCAGCGATGCTCTTAGTCCCCACCACCCCCAGTAATACGCGCACGCTAGACATATACATGTGTCATTTGTTCTCATTCAGGAGTCCGTTAATATCTGACTCATCCTGGAGGTGACATCAGGAAGCTGGAGTAACTGGGGTAATAGGCCGGCATATACTGTATGGGGCTTTCTGTTATGTGTTTTTTAATTATTAACGTACTCTCTTACTGTCTACAGCTAGTTTTTAAGAAATAAAACTGAAACGTTGACCAAATATTATTGTGTTTGACGCCTTCACATAATTCCACTACAGCGAGCCCTGTGAGTGCCACCTGTATCTTCTACACTGTATATGTGTGTGTGTGTATGTATGTATGTATGTATATATATATATATATATATATATATACACACACACACACACACCCCACACCCCACACCCACATATATATTAAATGGGAGGAGTCAGGGCTGGCGGGGTAAGGAGAAATAAACAGCGAGGGGAGATGTTAGGTTTAATTTTGAAACCGCCTCCCCCCCCCATAGGAAATGTCTAGCTTCGCCACTGGGTAGGGGCAGGGGCATACTTTAGTGTCAAAGCTAAGCAAGGAGACCTAGGGCCCTTTGACTTAGAGTCAGCCTGCTAACCTATCATATTTAAAATACAGCGGGCGGAGCTTGGCATATCGTCCCAGCATTTACAGCACTGAGCAGGGCAGCATCAGAGGCGGGACGGGGCAGAGAAGGAGGCGGATTATCCTCCTCAGCACCAGCATTTTGACAGCATCAATCCGGGGAAGCCCAGAGGTACGGCCTGACAAAGATTGGCATTCTTTAAATTCTGTAGCGAAGCACGGGTATTCAGCTAGCAAACTATTACTAGCAGTCTTCTACATAAAAACAAGTATTTTGTTGGATCTGTTTTTTTGTACAGCATCCTTTGTAAAATATTTGACTCATTTAGTAGTAAGTACAGTTTTCTCCATATGTGTTATTTTGTGCTACAATTAAATGCTATCACTATAAAATATGGATGATTTTGTTTTCTTTTTATATACCTGCAACAAATATATATGTGTGAACTACATTATAAAATATGCATGGCAATTGATCAGCACATAAACTCCTATAACTTTATGTTGAGGAAATGTGTTGGTTTGAGAAGATACAGTACTGCAATATTCTTGGAAGGGCAATGTTTTGAAACATAAAATAAAATCAACACACCTTGAAAAAGACCCAGGAGGGTCGAAACGGCGTTGGTGCTGACAGACAGTGAGCTTTTTTAGCTATTATTTATACAGTTGTGTGAGCACTTGACTATCATTCCAAAGGCATGCAGGATTTGTTATCTTGGGGTGTAAGTCCGGAATTTCATCCCTTGTTTGTCACATCCATCTGACCCAAACATTTCCAGAATATAATACATTGGAACAGGTTTGTCAAAGACTGTTCAAAATATTAAAAATTGACAGTTTGGCAATCTGGAGTTTTATGAAGAAATGAAAGCCTTCAATATAGAGAAGCGTGATTTACCGTGTAAAAAGAAACCTTGATATGTGGAGTTTACTATACCACTAAGCGAGCTGGGTATGCATCCCCTATTGCATATGATATTTGAGTGAAGTGTAAAGATACCGTTATGTACATGTTCTCATTATTCTTTATGTGAGTTTCGGTACGTCTTCCGTTGTGGCAAAGTGGTTTCGAGATTCTATCCCTATTATCTATCAAGGATTGCATCATGTTAGGGCTCCATTTCTGGACACTCATGGGACTATTTTATTAGTTCTAAACAATACCACCCATTGTATTTATTTTTTCTTCTTTTTATATGAATCTGTGGCATTGACTAAGAACACAAAGTTTTGAAGATTTTCAAGGGACACATGATGTAAAATTGTCGCTAAAAAGTCAGATTTCATCTACCTTAGAGTTACGTATTATTGTTCACAGTGGCACCTTTGATCTAGCCCCGTTCTTTGTGGAACATGCAAACTATTACTAGCAGTCTTCTACATAAAAACAAGTATTTTGTTGGATCTGTTTTTTTGTACAGCATCCTTTGTAAAATATTTGAATCATTTAGTAGTTAGTACAGTTTTCTCCATATGTGTTATTTTGTGCTACAATTAAATGCTATCACTATAAAATATGGATGATTTTGTTTTCTTTTTATATACCTACAACAAATATATTTGTGAACTACAGTATAAAATATGCATGGCAATTGATCAGCACATAAACTCCTATAACTTTATATTGAGGAAATGTGTTGGTTTGAGAAGATACAGTACTGCGATATTCTTGGAAGGGCAATGTTTTGAAACATAAAATAAAATGAACGTTTCTCTGTGATAGTGAAGAAGAAAAAATATTAGAAAAAAAAGGTTAAGTACTGTAGGTAAAGATTACACTGAACCAATTGAGCATTTACAGTGGTTATTCATGGTACCCTCGTTCAGTGCTTCAAACATTGAACTTATAACTCTATTATTCACACAAACAGTTTACACTTCCATAATTTAGCAGATGTCTAATTATAAACCTTTGCACTTGCAGTATTTCTGGCTTTTCTGAAATGTTTATTTTTTTAAAACATGTTGTTGAGTGTTGAGTGTGTACAGTAGATAATTTCCATGTACGGGTATCTGTAAAATCAAGAACATAATGCATCTAGGACGTAATGTATTTATATAGTGATTAATGAGCATTTTAAATCCCGATATATGGTCTGGAAGCAGGTATGGCTATCTTGATTTATATGCCTGTTTCTCCTGTCTGGTACATTATAAAGTCTTCTTATTCTAGTATTTCCCATTGCATTGTATTTTTGTCCATGGTAGTGGGGCCACTCCAATAATTTAATTTATTTTTGTTTTGTTTTGTTGTTTAATATGCGATTCTTTATTTGGCTTGTATAACACTATAAAATAAAATTTGTAGGAGCAGCCTTACTAAACGTGACTCTAAAGGGGGGAACTCACGGAGCGATCGCTACTTAAAATCTAAGCAATCTGACTAGCTTGCTTAGATTTTAAGCAGGATCGCTCCGTGCGTAGTCCCCACAGCGATAGCGATGCGAAGCCCCGCGCATCGCTATCGCTGGTGCTAGATTGGCCTGCCGTGCAGGCCAATCTAGCAGGTCGCTCGTTTCACCCGCTGGGTGAAATGAGCGGCCCCCCCATCTTCCCCCGCACGCTCAGCACACATTACGCTGTGCTGAGCAGCGGGAGAGATGTGTGCTGAGTGGTTCGCTCAGCACACATCTCTCCCACATCGGCTGGTGAGTACCGGCCTTTACAGTAAGAATTTTATTATATACAAGTGTAGGGATGTGGTTTTTTTCTTCCTTTATTGATGTTTACTAATGTGCCCCTTCCCTTAGGCGATGCACTGTGGACAGCTACGGGCACTCTAAAAATCACTCTAGGTCACACAGTGGTGCAAGTAGAAATATTTTCTTAGTGGTACTGAGTGCCGAAAAATAGGCGTAGTCATGTATTGTGGGGGGCGTGGCCACAGGTCACTAGTGGGAGTGGCTACATGACACTAGCGGACAACACAGACCCTATTCTTTGGACTCTGGGGCAAGGCTAGAAATATATAGTAATGCCTCCAATATAATAAATACATATGGTAATCCCCCCAATTTGATAACAATATATAGTAATGCCTCCAGGATGCTTTGTGATGCATTATAATTGTGGCAATGGTGGTCAGGGGTGCAAAGTGTGTGGCAGGTGGTACTGCGTACTCGCTGACAAATTCTTATGGGTACTCCGTATCCGGGCCTACCCGCATACTTGCACCACTGAGGTCACATCAAATAAAAGATAGATGTTCCGGGATGTAATGAAGTCCGAGTTTGGTGCCGTGCAGGATGCCAGCGGTACTTGGATTTTTTTTTAAAGAGGCAATCATGTACAAGGCTAAACCATGACTTGTACATGATTGCCCCTTTAAAAAAAAGTCCCAGTTCAGCCAGCATCCCGCGTGTCCGCCAAACTCGGACTTCTTTACATCCTGGCAATGATGGGTGTACAGTATGAGCAGAAAGAATCAGTCCTAAGTTTCAATATCTCAATTCTTCCCCCTGCTCCCCCCTCCCTAAGGCGTTGGCTTTCAGCCTTGGTGTGAGAGGAGGCTTGGCTAGGGGAGAGCCAGGTAAGTAAATTCTTTATCTTTAGGTTGCATTATGTCTTTATGAGCTGTAAATGTTCTATTATGTGACAATTATAATTTTAGATAACAATTATCATCATTCAGATAATACGGATAGTGGCCCTCATTCCGAGTTGTTCGCTCGCTAGCTGCTTTTCGCAGCAGTGCACATGCTAAGCCGCCGCCCTCTGGGAGTGAATCTTAGCTTAGCAGAATTACGAACGAAGTATTCGCAATATAGCGAAAAGATTTTTCTTTGCAGTTTCTGAGTAGCTCGAGACTTACTCTTCCAGTGCGATCAGTTCAGTGCTTGTCGTTCATGGTTTGACGTCACAAACACACCCAGTGTTCGCCCAGCCACTCCCCCGTTTCTCCAGCCACTCCCGCGTTTTTCCCAGAAACGGCAGCGTTTTTTCACACACTCCCATAAAACGGCCTGTTTCCGCCCAGAAACACCCACTTCCTGTCAATCACACTACGATCAGCAGAACGAAGAAAAAACCTTGTAATGCCGTGAGTAAAATACCAAACTTCTTAGCAAATTTACTTGGCGCAGCCGCAGTGCGAACATTGTGCATGCGCAGTTAGCGGAAAATCGCACCGATGCGAAGGAAAATAACAAGCGAACAACTCGGAATGAGGGCCAGTGTCTGATCTATGCATCTCGTCATATATTCATTGCAAGATCTGTTAATGATAAATGTTGTTTACATATTATGAGTTTGTTCAAGTGTGCTTTATTCATTTTGCGAAAGGGAAGGAGCTGTGTCTTTTCAAAGATCACTTCTATTAGGCAAACCTAGATGGTTTTCTAGATGGATGCCAGTCGCTAGGGAGCGCCTAAAACACTAGGTGAGAAACATAAATATACCTGTGGGGTTTATAATACCCCTGTGGCATCCCAACATGAAGCGCTGGCTGCTGATATGCAGGAGAAGTAGTCAGGCAGCTGCTCCATGGGTAGCTGTCTGCTACTGCTTGTCAATGTCCTTGTTTCTCTGGGAGTGTGATAGAGTACTGGGGATGGGTATGTGTGATCGGCAGTCAGGAGACCGCCAGTCACAATACCGATGTCGGGATCCCGGCAATTAGATGGCTGGTGGTGGTGGTGGGGTGAGTGCAACAAAGCCATGAGTGGGAATAGTCCCTGTTGGTCGGCATGCTGACCATCAGGATAGTGAGGGAGAGGGATGTAGGAGTCGATATTGTGACCGGAGGTCTCCTGACCACCAGTCACACAACTTACATCCTGTACTTACAGTAGATACGAAGTCACAGCCAAACATCACACTTTCATTTGGAGGAGTAGAGAATACCGCCAATAAGCTAAGAACAACTTGAGAGATGGGTGCCTCTTATGGTGTTGTCAAGTCTTAGAACTGCCTTATTCTAATATAACATACCTGGGGTCATATCCAATTAACACAGCCTGGCGCAATGTTTTTGGCTTTCAATTAGCTGCAGAAACTTGGCAATAGAAATTTTTAATAGGATTTAAAGCAGCTTTTTTTGGTGTGCTAGTCTGTAAAGTGCAGAATAATGGGTTAATAGATGTAGGACAGGTATATGGGGGTGCTGTATGGATGGAACAGGGTGTTTTTAACATTGCAGATGGAAGTTACAGTAAAAAAAAAAATTCTAATTGGATAGCACATGATTCGGGAGCATGCATAGCTGAGTTAATCAGAAATTGGGCGCTATGGGCATGTTAATTTCAGCATGAGAAATCGGACGGACATTTGGATATGCCCCCTGGACTGTGTGACATAAACAGATTTATATTAGTTATTTGTCTTTGCAGTGTTTACTCAATGTATGATTTTTAATCATTTTTAACCACTTGTTCTGTTAACTACTACATAGGCATAATTATTTCTTTGCTGTTTGGGCTCCAATAAAATAGAAATTTTGAAAAAGAAATTAAAGAAAAATTCCACTCACAAAATGTATAGGGCCCATACATCTACGGGCTGCTTCCACATCCTAACACCACTGCTCTTATCCACCAATCGGCGATCCGCCGGTGAATTGGCAAAAACTGCATGTTATTAATCTCTGACTTGCCGAGCCTGATAATTTTTTGGGTCCAAATCTGCAATTCAAAGATTTCTGACATGATGGATTCATCAATCCCATGACCAAGGCATCAGCAGAACAGGGAATTACCCCATATCTAACTTATGAATGGACCCCATTAATTTTGGCAAGATTATTATTAAATAAAAGCTGATATTCTTATTTTCTTGAGTTTCATCATCCAGCAAATCTGCTCAGCGTGCTCCTGCTGACTGTTACTGGCTGCGTATGGCAAATGACCAGGTTAACAGGACCAGTTTCAAGGCACACTGCAGAACTCTCCCCAGTGCTGCTGACACAGTCACAGTGATCTAAGCAACAGTGGGCACGAGCAAGCCTTAATTTACTTAATTATGTAACTTCGTTATGTAGATTTATTCATTTGAAGAAAAAAATTCTTATGCACCATTTTGATATATTCCTCATTAGCAATCTGGTTAATTTTTTTAATTTTGTCTGTATCAGTGTTGATATTACTTGACATGCAGATGTATAGTGTGATTACATTCTCTCGGAACACTTTAATTATGAAATCATTTGCAATTTTAAGTGTGATTTATTTTTACATAGCTTTTAAATGTAGATTTTGAGACCAGTTACACAGTTGGATTGAAGATTTTCTCTTATACAGCGTAGAAGCTGTTTCTTCCTTTTGCGTCCTCCTTGTTCTTGTTTGGATCAAAGTTAAATATCTGGATTCCCCAACGTGGAAAGCAATAAACCTCTTTGCACCGAGAAATAAAAAGCTACACAGACTATAAAGTTGTAATTGTTTCCCATCAGGTCTAGATGACTGTCTGCAACAATATATCAAAAACTTTGAGCGGGAAAAGATCGCTGGGGATCAGTTACTACGGATTACTCACCAGGAGCTGGAGGAGCTGGGAGTCACACGGATTGGACACCAGGAGCTAATTCTGGAAGCAGTAGACTTGCTGTGTGCATTGGTAAGTACTGTTATGGGGAAGACACTTGTACACGTATGCACTGACTAGCCCAATATCAGTAAAGTAACCATAAAACATGACACTTTATTCGGGTGCCCATGCGCAGATACTGCATGTTCCTTCATTTTGAAAGCTTTGTCTGTTTTTTCCAAATGACCCAAATTGTTGTGGGACCCTTTGTCATGGTTTGATAATGCCCGAATTCACCTTTTTATATATGGTCGTAATCCAACTGCACTTGCCGTCTGTCCTGACAAACTTTTTTTAAACTAATTCTTTGATTATGTATATTGTTATTATCAGTGGATCTGAAAGCAAATCCTGTAAAGGCCCATACACACTAGTCAATATAGTAAACAACGTCGCTCATTTTGACATTTCCTGAGTGACATTGTTTAATATATCGACTAGTGTGTGCGCTGTAAACAACGAGCGATGCGCGGCCCCACTGGTCGTTAATGACCTTCGATCTCGGCCGTGCATACATCTCAATTTGGACTCATCGTCCAAAGCTAAATACTCCGTCTGGCCGCAGCATGACGTCACTGTGCGATATCACACAGTGTGTATACCCACGTCGGGCTGTCCAGCCTGGGATGGGGACACACTAGGCAGTGTTACTTACCGAGCACATCATCTAGTGTGTACCCACCTAAACGCCTCTTTAGGTTCCACTGCCCATATATGAACTAGCTAACTAGATCACGTGTGCATATGTCCTGAGACTGCCAAGGCATGGAGTATCATTTATCTACTCTTGCAATACTTTATTGATAAGCAGTGATAGGCAATCCTTGTTATCCCCATTTTTATATAAATAGGGAGATGTATCAAACCATCGAGAGGCATATATTAAAGAAGTTGCATATAGCAACCATCAGCGTCTACCTATCACTAGCATATCTTAGTACTGTATATGAAATGACAGATGATGATTGGTTGCTATGGGCAACTACTCCACTTTGCCTCGCTCAAAGATTTCATAGTCCTGATGGTGAATAGATCAAACAGTAGGTAATATTCTCAATGAATGAAAGTGTCATATGGTTATTAACGGCTGATTTTGAACCTGGAATATATGTAATAGGCTGCAAGTTGGAGGCAGCCCTAAGATTTTGGTGATTCAGCCGTTATATATAAAGCGCCAATATTTTAGGAGGCAAAACTAGGTTGTTTCTGCCTTTTTAAAATTTAGCCTTCAACTCGCATACTATTAAGGCCCCCATACAACCGTAACCCAGTACCCCGATCCAACGGCACAACTTATTGCCGTTCCTCGATGATCGGCGATCCATCTTGGACTTTGGGAAATTCAGTTTTCGTTTGGAATCCGGGAATCAAGACTTTTTTTCTTCTTTTACGTATATTTTTTTATTGGCAATAAGAATATATAACAGAAATTTGTATGTTTATTTTTGTATTATTATTATTATTGGTCTGCGTGATACTGCCCTCTCTTGGCTGTCTTCCTACCTCTCTGACCATTTATTCTCTGTCTCCTCTCATGACACCACCTCCCCCTCACTTCCACTAACTAACTGTAGGTGTACCCCAAGGTTCTGTCCTTGGTCCTCTTCTTTTCTCTAGCATCCATAAAGGATATTGGGGAACAGATTAGTACGATGGGTATAGACTGGTCCAAAGGAACTAGTGCACTTTACATTTCTTCAACTGGGTGTGTTGGCTCCTCCCCTCTATGCCTCCTCCTACAGCTCCGTTTAGAAAAAAGTGCCCTCAGGAGAGGATGCACACTCTGCAAGCTCCAGAGTTTTTCTTCAATTTCTTTTAAAACGTTTTATTTCTTTCAGTATGCTGTTTGGGCAACAGCATACCTGCACCGTGGGAGTTAGGGGGACGACGGTCACCGACCTCTTGAGGTGCAGAGCCGCTTCCCTGCTGCAGGACCACTGAGGGGCTGTTTGATCAGCGGGGCATGGCGCCTTAGCTGTTGCAGCCGCAGCATGCTGCACACCCCTAACGCAGCCTGAAGGTGATCATCGGTGGTACCAACTGGGGGCCCCGCTAGGGGGGTCCCCCGATTTACTGTGCGGCTGAAGCGCAGGTGGGGCCCCTGCGTGAGACTGGCTAATATTGTTGAACCAAGCATTTCTCTGACGTCCTAGTGGATGCTGGGGACTCCGTCAGGACCATGGGGATATAGCGGCTCCGCAGGAGACAGGGCACAATAATAAAAGCTTTAGGATCAGGTGGTGTGCACTGGCTCCTCCCCCTATGACCCTCCTCCAAGCCTCAGTTAGATTTTTGTGCCCGACGAGAAGGGTGCAATCTAGGTGGCTCTCCTGAGCTGCTTAGAATAAAAGTTTAAGTTAGGTTTTTTATTTTCAGTGAGTCCTGCTGGCAACAGGCTCACTGCTACGAGGGACTTAGGGGAGAGAAGAAAACTCACCTGCGTGCAGGATGGATTTGCTTCTTAGGCTACTGGACACCATTAGCTCCAGAGGGAGTCGGAACACAGGTCTCACCCTGGGGTTCGTCCCGGAGCCGTGCCGCCGACCCCCCTTGCAGATGCCGAAGTTGAAGAGGTCCAGAGGTTCAGAAACAGGCGGCAGAAGACTTTCAGTCTTCATAAGGTAGCGCACAGCACTGCAGCTGTGCGCCATTGTTGTCAGCACACTTCACCAACAGTCACCAACTGTCACTGAGGGTGCAGGGCGCTGGGGGGGGGGCGCCCTGGGCAGCAATGTATAATACCTTTTTATGGCTAAAATACATCACATATAGCCCTTGAGGCTATATGGATGTATTTAACCCCTGCCAGATCTCACAAACTCCGGGAGAAGAGCCCGCCGAAAAGGGGGCGGGGCCTATTCTCCTCAGCACACGGCGCCATTTTCCTGCTCAGCTCTGCTGTGAGGAAGGCTCCCAGGCTCTCCCCTGCACTGCACTACAGAAACAGGGTTAAAACAGAGAGGGGGGGGGCACTTATTTGGTGATATGATTACATATATAAAAATGCTATAAGGGAAAACACTTGTATAAGGGGTTGTCCCTGTATAATTATAGCGTTTTTGGTGTGTGCTGGCAAACTCTCCCTCTGTCTCCCCAAAGGGCTAGTGGGGTCCTGTCCTCTGTCAGAGCATTCCCTGTGTGTGTGCTGTGTGTCGGTACATGTGTGTCGACATGTAGGAGGACGATGTTGGTGAGGAGGCGGAGCAAATTGCCTGTATTGGTGATGTCACTCTCTAGGGAGTCGACACTGGAATGGATGGCTTATTTAGGAATTACGTGATAATGTCAACACGCTGCAAGGTCGGTTGACGACATGAGACGGCCGGCAAACAAATTAGTACCTGTCCAGGCGTCTCAGACACCGTCAGGGGCTTGTAAAAACGCCCATTTACCTCAGTCGGTCGACACAAACACAGACACGGACACTGACTCCAGTGTCGACGGTGAAGAAACAAACGTATTTTCCTTTAGGGCCACACATTTCATGTTAAGGGCAATGAAGGAGGTGTTACATATTTCTGATACTACAAGTACCACAAATAAGGGTATTATGTAGGGTGTGAATAAACTACTTGTAGTTTTTCCTGAATCAGATAAATTAAATGAAGTGTGTGATGATACGTGGGTTTCCTCCGATAGAAAATTATTGGCGGTATACCCTTTCCCGCCAGAAGTTAGGGCGAGTTGGGAAACACACCTTAGGGTGAATAAGGCGCTCACACGCTTATAAAAACAAGTGGCGTTACCGTCTCCAGATACGGCAGCAGTCAAGGAGCCAGCTGATAGGAAGCTGAAAAATATCCTAAAAGTATATACACATATACTGGTGTTATACTACGACCAGCAATCGCCTCAGCCTGGATGTGCAGCGCTGAGGGGGCTTGGTCGGATTTCCTGACTGAAAATATTGATACCCTTGACAGGGACAAGATTTTATTGACTATAGAGCATTTTAAGGATGCATTTCTATATATGCGAGATGCGCAGAGGGATATTTGCATTCTGGCATCAAGAGTAAATGTGATGTCCATATCTGCCAGACGACAGTGGTCAGGTGATGCAGATTCCAGACGGCACATGGAAGTATTGCCGTATAAAGGGGCGGTCCATCGGACCTGGTGGCCATGGCAACAGCTGAAAAATCCACCTTTTGTTACCCCAAGTCACATCTCAGCAGAAAAGGACACAGTCTTTTCAGTCTCAGTCCTTTCGTCCCCATAAGGGCAGGCGGGCAAAAGGGCCAGTCATATCTGCCCAGGGGTAGAGGAAAGGGAAGAAGACTGCAGCAGGCAGCCCATTCCCAGGAACAGAAGCCCTCCACAGCTTCTGCCAAGTCCGCAGCATGACGCTGGGGCCGTACAAGCGGACTCAGGTGCGGTAGGGGGTCATCTCAAGAGTTTCAGCACGCAGTGGGCTCACTCACAAGTGGACTCCTGGATCCTACACGTAGTATTCCAGGTGTACATTGGAAATTCGAGACGTCTCCCCCTCACAAGTTCCTGAAGTCTGCTTTACCAACGTCTCCCTCCGACAGGGAGGCAGTATTGGGAACAATTCACAGGCTGTATTCCCAGCAGGTGATAATCAAAGTACCCCTTCTACAACAAGGGAAGGGGTATTATTCCACACTATATTGTGGTACTGAAGCCAGACGGCTAGGTGAGATCTGAAATATTTGAACACTTACATACAAGCGTTCAAATCAAGATGGAGTCACTCAGAGCAGTGATAGCGAACCAGGAAGAAGGGGACGATATGGTGTCACTGGATATCAGGGACGCTTACCTACATGTCCAAATTTGCCCTTCTCACCAAGGGTACCTCAGGTTCGTGGTACAGAACTGTCACTATCAGTTCAGACGCTGCCGTTTGGATTGTCCACGGCACCCCGGGTCTTTACCAAGGTAATGGCCGAAATGATGATTCTTCTTAAAAGAAATATGGACGCTTTCCTGATAAGGGCAAGGTCCAGAGAACAGTTGGAGGTCGGAGTAGCACTATCTTAAGTAGTTCTACGACAGCACGAGTGGATTCTAAATATTCCAAAATCGCAGTTTTTTCCGACGACACGTCTACTGTTCCTAGGGATGATTCTGGACACAGTCCAGAAAAGGATGTTTTCTCCCGGAGAAGAAAGCCAGGGAGTTATCTGAGCTGTCAGGAACCTCCTAAAACCAGGAAAAGTATCAGTGCATCATTGCACAAGGATCCTGTGAAAAATGGTGGTTTCTTACAAAGCGATCCCATTCGGTAGATTTCACGCAAGAACCTTTACGTGGGATCTGCTGGAAAAATGGTCCGGATCGCATCTTCAGATGCATCAGCGGATAACCTTGTCTCCAAGGACAAGGGTGTTTCTTCTGCGGTGGCTGCAGAGTGCTCATCTATGAAAGGGCCGCAGATTCGGCATTCAGGACTTGGTCCTGGTGACCACGGATGCCAGCCTGAGTGGCTGGGGAGCAGTCACACAAGGAAAAAATTTCCAGAGAGTGTGATCGAGTCTGGAGACTTCTCTCCACATAAATATACTGGAGCTAAGGGCAATTTACAATGCTCTAAGCTTAGCAAGTCCTCTGCTTCAAGGTCAGCCGGTATTGATCCAGTGGGACAACATCACGGCAGTCGCCCACGTAAACAGACAGGGCGGCACAAGAAGCAGGAGGGAAATGGCAGAAACTGCAAGGATTCTTCGCTGGGCGAAAAATCATGTGATAACACTCTCAGCAGTGTTCATTCCGGGAGTGGAAAACTGGGAAGCAGACTTCCTCAGCAGGCATGACCTCCACCCGGGAGAGTGGGGACTTCATCGGGAAGTCTTCCACATGATTGTAAACCGTTGTGAAAAACCAAAGGTGGACATGATGGCGTCCCGCCTGAACAAAAAACTAGATATTGCGCCAGGTCAAGGGACCCTCAGGCAATAGCGGTGGACGCTCTGGTAACACTGTGGATGTACCAGTCAGAGTATGTGTTCCCTCCTATGCCTCTCATACAAAAAGTACTGAGAATCATAAGAGGGAGATGAGTAAGAATGATACTCGTGGTTCCGGATTGGCCAAGAAGGACTTGGTACCCGAAACTTCAAGAGATGTTCACGGAAGAACCGTGGCCTCTACCTTTAAGAAAGGACCTGCTCCAGCAGGGGCCTTGTCTGTTCCAAGACTTACCGCGGCCGCGTTTGACTGCATGGCGGTTGAACGCCGGATCCTGAAAGGGCATTCCAGATGAAGTCATCCCTACCCTGGTCGAAGACAGGAAGGATGTAACCGCAAAACATTTTCACCGCATTTGGCGAAGATATGTTGCGTGGTGTGGGGCCAAGAAGGCCCCTACAGAGGAATTCCAACTGGGTCGTTTCCTACATTTCCTGAAAACAGGACTGTCTATGGGCCTAAAATTAGGGTCCATTAAGGTTCAAATTTCGGCCCTGTCGAATTTCTTCCAGAAAGAACTGGCTTTAGTGCCTGACGTTCAGATGTTTGTAAAAGGGGTACTGCATATACAGCCTCCTTTTGTGCCCCAGTGGCACCTTGGGATCTCAATGTTGTTTTGAGTTTCCTAAAGTCACATTGGTTTGAACCACTCACCACTGTGGACTTAAAATATCTCACATGGAAGGTGACGATGCTATTAGCCCTGGCTTCAGCCAGGCGTGTGTCAGAATTGGCGGCTTTATCATATATAAAGCCCTTACTTAATTTTTCATTCTGACAGGGCAGAATTGAGGACTCGTCCTCAATTTCTCCTTAAGGTGTTTTCCGTTTTTCACATGAACCAACCTATTGTGGTACCTGCAGGTACTAGGGACTTGGAGGACTCCAAGTTACTTGACGTTGTCAGGGCCCTGAAAAATGTTTCCAGGAAGGCTGGAGTCAGAAAATCTGACTCGCTGTTTAGCCTGTATGCACCCAACAAGATGGGTGCTCCTGCTTCTAAGCAGACGATTGCTCGCTGGATTTGTAATACAATTCAGTTTACACATTCTGTGGCAGGCCTGCCACAGCCAAAATCGGTAAAAGCCCATTCCAAAAGGAAGGGGGCTCATCTTGGGCGACTGCCCGAGGGGTCTCGGCTTTACAACTTTGCCGAGCAGTTACTTGGTCAGGGGAAAACACGTTTGCAAAATTCTACAAATTTGATACCCTGGCTGAGGAGGACATGGAGTTCTCTCATTCGGTGCTGCAGGGTCATCCGCACTCTCCCGCCCGTTTGGGAGCTTTGGTATAATCCCCATGGTCCTGACGGAGTCCCCAGCATCCACTAGGACGTCAGAGAAAATAAGATTTTACTTACCGATAAATCTATTTCTCGTAGTCCGTAGTGGATGCTGGGCGCCCATCCCAAGTGCGGATTGTCTGCAATACTTGTACATAGTTATTGTTACAAAAATCGGGTTATTCTTGTTGTGAGCCATCTTTTCAGAGGCTCCTTCGTTGTTATCATACTGTTAACTGGGTTCAGATCACAGGTTGTACGGTGTGATTGGTGTGGCTGGTATGAGTCTTACCCGGGATTCAATATCCTTCCTTATTATGCACGCTCGTCCGGGCACAGTATCCTAACTGAGGCTTGGAGGAGGGTCATAGGGGGAGGAGCCAGTGCACACCACCTGATCCTAAAGCTTTTATTATTGTGCCCTGTCTCCTGCGGAGCCGCTATATCCCCATGGTCCTGACGGAGTCCCCAGCATCCACTACGGACTACGAGAAATAGATTTATCGGTAAGTAAAATCTTATTTTATGTGAGGTTGCACAAAAAGGGAGAATTTGGCCAGTATAAATATACAGCAGTAACTCCGGCACCATGATGGGGGGCGGAGCTACACGAGAGCGGGCTCAGCTGCATTTTTGCACCTTCCTCTGCATAGTAGCAGCCTCAACAGCTTCTCCATACAGTCCCTGGATCGCTGGTAGCGGGTGTAGAGGGGGAGAGCCAGGGCCGGCACTTCCACTAGGCAGCTTTAGGCAGCTGCCTATGGGCGGCGGTACCTGAGGGCGGCCTGCTACTGCTGCCTAGAAGAAAAAAATGTCTGAAATAGATTTCTATTGGCGGCAGGAGCAGTGTACGTGACCACAGTCCACACAGCTCCTCAGGGAGTCAGGCACAAGTGACTCCCAGTCCCAGCATACAAATCAGCACCATGGAGAGAGGGTGCAGCGCTGACAGCCTCCGTCACAGGCAGCAAAGAGAAAGGAGAGCATCTGTACCCGCCCGTCGACGTCAGCGCAAGTTTGGTGAGTTCTCGCCGCCGGGCGGAGGAAAAGAAACTGAGCCAAGGTGAGGGAAGATACCGTCGCTGCCGCCCGCCCGCCGCCAAGAAGCCGCCGCGGCCACCCCCCCATCCCACAACGGCTCGTACAGCGCAAGACCACCGCATCGGTTCGGTATACTGCGGCCCCCCTTCTCCCCGATTTTCCCCGGGTCCTCTGTTACCCCCCTCATGTCCCCAGATTGTGTGACACTGACAACTTGTGTTGCTTCTCCCCCTCTCCACCCCATCATGTCCCCATGATCCGTGATGCTCTCCCCCCCATGTACCCAGGTCATGTGTCCCTCCTCCCCCTCATGTCCCGTGGCACCCCCTCCCCCCTCAGGTGCCCAGGTCCTGTGTCCCCCCCCCCTTAAAGTCCCCAGGTCATGTGTCCCTCCTCACCCTCTCCACCCCCCTCATGTCCCCATGTCCCGTGACACCCCCTTCCCCCCCCCTCAGGTGCCCAGCTCCTCTGTCACCCCCCCCCCCCAAGTCCGCAGGTCCTGTGTCCCCCCTCCCCCTCTCCACCCTCTCATGTCCCGTGACACCCCCTCCCCCCTCAGATGCCCAGGTCCTGTGTCACCCCCCCCCCCTTAAAGTCCCCAGGTCATGTGTCCCTCCTCACCCTCTCCACCCCCCTCATGTCCCGTGACACCCCCTTCCCCCACTCAGGTGCCCAGCTCCTCTGTCACCCCCCCCTCAAGTCCCCAGGTCCTGTGTCCCCCCTCACCCCCTCATGTCCCGTGACACCCCCTCCCCCTCAGGTGCCCAGGTCCTGTGTCACCCCCCCCCCCCTCAAGTCCCCAGGTCATGTGTCCCCCCCTTCCCCTCTCCACCCCCTAATATCCCCATGTCCTGTGACACCCCCTCCCCCCTCATGTCCCCAGGTCCTGTGTCCCAACTCCCCCTCTCCACCCCTCTCATGTCCCCACCTTCCCCCTCATGTGCCATGGCCCTGTGTCAATACCCTAAATCCTGTGTCCCTCATGCCCCCAGGTCATGTTCCCAGGTCTTGTGTCCCTCATGCCTCCAGGTCTTGTGCCCACACACCCCATTTCCAGTGTCACCCTCTCCCCCTCATGTCCCCAGGTCCTGTGTCTCTCCTCGCCTTTCCCCCTCATGTCTTGTGTAACCCTCTTCCCCCTCCATGTGCCAAGGTCCTGTGCCACACCCACTCATGGTCAGTGTCCTGTGTCCCTCCTCCCAACTCCCCATCGCCCTCATGCAGGGCCGTAACTAGGTGTGTGCTAGCGGTGCGTTGCACACAGCGCATCTGCACTGTGGGCGGATCCGCTGGCACAAACACAGGGCCGGCCGTATCAGTAGCGGATTCACCGCTAAGCAATTTAAGCATGTGCTGCCCGCTTACAGGGCTGTTTGTTGCTGCCTGCGATGCGGCTAGGTGCCGGCATCCTCTCCCCTGCATCCTCCCATGTATACCCTCCACGTCCCTGCTGCCGCATCCCTCTCCCCTCCCAGCGTCAAGAGTCAAACCCTGGCCCCAATACCCGGAAGCAGCGTGGACTGCTGCTTACCAGGCTGGAGATGCGGGGCACACAATCAAGCACCCCGCGGTGCTGATCATATGCACCTAACCCCTGGACGGTACTGCAGCTCAGCGCTGTCTTACAGCTCGGGACCTGCTCAGGAGGTCGCCGGGCTGCTAGCTGCAGAAGAGGAGCCTGGTAAGTATGAGGCTGCCATGTCTCTCTCTCTCAACATTTCTCCCGCCTCGCTTTCTTTCTTTCATGCCTCTTCCCTCCCCATGTCTCTTCCCCTCCCCTTCCCTCACCTCTCCCCCCCCCCATGCCTCTCCTCCCTCCCCATGCCGTAATGTGTAAAAAGGGGGACGCAGTCTGCCGTAATGTGTAAAAAGGGGGACGCAGTCTGCCGTAATGTGTAAAAAGGGGGACGCAGTCTGCCATAAAGTGTAAAAAGGGGTACGCTGTCTGCCGTAATGTGTAAAAAGGGGACGCTGTCTGTCGTAATGTGTAAAAAGGGGACGCTGTCTGCCGTAATGTGTAAAAAGGGGACGCTGTCTGCCGTAATGTGTAAAAAGGGGACGTTGTCTGCCATAATGTGTAAAAAGGGGACGCTGTCTGCCGTAATGTGTAAAAAGGGGACGCTGTCTGCCGTAATGTGTAAAAAGGGGGACGTTGTCTGCCGTAATGTGTAAAAAAGGGGGACGCTGTCTGCCGTGATGTGTAAAAAGGGGATGTTGTCTGACGTAATGTGTAAAAAGGGGACGCTGTCTGACGTAATGTGTAAAAAAGGGGGACACTGTCTGCCGTGATGTGTAAAAAGGGGACGCTGTCTGATGTAAGGTGTAAAAAGGGGACGTAGTCTGCCGTTATGTGTAAAAAGGGGACGTAGTCTGCCGTTATGTGTAAACAGGGGACGCTGTCTGCCGTAATGTGTAAAAAGGGGACGTTGTCTGCCATAATGTGTAAAAAGGGGACGCTGTCTGCCGTAATGTGTAAAAAGGGGACGCTGTCTGCCGTAATGTGTAAAAAGGGGACGCTGTCTGTCGTAATGTGTAAAAAGGGGACGCTGTCTGCCGTAATGTGTAAAAAGGGGGACGTTGTCTGCCGTAATGTGTAAAAAATGGGGACGCTGTCTGCCGTGATGTGTAAAAAGGGGATGTTGTCTGACGTAATGTGTAAAAAGGGGACGCTGTCTGACGTAATGTGTAAAAAAGGGGGACGCTGTCTGCCGTGATGTGTAAAAAGGGGACGCTGTCTGATGTAAGGTGTAAAAAGGGGACGCTGTCTGATGTAAGGTGTAAAAAGGGGACGCTGTCTGTCGTAATGTGTAAAAGGGGTTCTGCCTGGTGTAGTGGCGCTACTGTGCATCGTAATTTGAATGATGGCGACTACCGTAATATGTAATATGAATTGGGATTATTGTGTGGCCACACCCCTTCCCCATGAAGCCACGCCCCTATATTTTTTGCGCGCGTCTACGGCGCGCACTGTACCTCTTTTGCATAGATGGGGTGGCTGATGCCCTACCTTGCACACAGCGCTAAAATGTCTAGTTACGGCACTGCCCTCATGTCCGCATGTCCCGTGTCATTCCCCCTGATGCCCCAAGGTCTTGTGTCCCTCTCCCCCTTCATGTGACCAGATCCTGTGTCACAGCTTCACCAGCTTATCCATCCCTGCGACTCTTTGTGGAAGCATGGGCAACCAACAGGAGACCCACTAACAGCAGAGAGTCCCTGAGCAGAACCATATGGACTCAGGTTAGTGTGATTGTGACTGTACTGGTCACACTGAGTGCATCCTCCCCTGTGGCTGGAGCCTGGTCTGGTGGGGGCACTGCCGACTCTAGACACGATTAATATTAACAGGGGACTATGGACTGTATGTCTCCCATGCAGGACACCAGTAGTGACTGCAGGTACCAGACACACGCACACAGTATTCCAGGATGACAGCACTACATAGCCTCTGCACTGTCGGCAGTGCCTGGCTGAAAAATAAGTATGGGGGGAAAGGGGGGGGGGGGTGGAGTAGGCTGAAATTTTGCCTAGGGTGCTAAGAAACCTTGCACCGGCCCTGAGCCGCTGTATTAGTGCACAAATAACATCCCTCTGAGAGATTTTGTCATATTACAATCTCACTGTGTTTACATATAAAAACGCTGACAGCCTCACTGGGGCTGTGCTGCACTGGGTGCGCTGGGGTCCTCTCTCCTGTGTCTCCTCTCACATGCAATAGGGCAGGCTTGTAATATATCTATATCAGGCTGTATTGTATGTATATTATACCTGTTTTTCTGATTCACAATGGTAAAACAGAAGTCATGCAGTGTATGTAATGTTAGATTCTCTCCAAGTTCATCTAGCTCAATATCATGTGAGCAGTGTAGTCAGCCATCTCAGAATACTGATATCAATGGAGGGGAGCATCCAGAGCCCTCCTGGTTGGGGGCTATCAAAACTATGATGTCTTATATGTCATCTCATCTCACTGCAAATGCAAATAAGACAAGTAAGTGGCAAGTCTAACTGCTAAACACCCCCCCCTCCCCCATCTACTACAGATGCACAGAAATGTGCTCTACCTTCACTCCTATCACATACTGATGATGATATACAGGATGATAGGGATGATGTGGACCCCATAAGTGGGGATTCAACCCCTACCCAGGGTATTGAACACCTCATATTGGCTATTCAGGATGTGTTAAAGCTCCCCCTGGAGGATGCTAATACTCAGCAGTCATTTTTCCTCCAACAAGACAAAATGACAGTCACATTTCCTGATTCCAAGGAATTGGATGACTTATTTAAAATAGCCTAGACGAATCCAGATAAAAAATATCAGGTGTCAAAACTTTTTTTTCATACATTCCCCTTTGCCCCTGAAGGCAGGAAATTCTGGGAAGTGTCTCCAGCAGTAGACGTCTCAGTCTCTCGTCTTTCTGAAAAAGGTGGTATTCCCTATTCTGGGCTCCTTTACAGTAAAGGACCTGGCAGATAGGAAAATTTAGACCACTCTGAAATCTATCTACACTGCTGCAGGTGTAGCTCAAAGACCGGTCATTGCAGGTTGCTGGATGACACATGCAATTCATTCCTGGGCTAATCAAATTAAAGAAGGTCGCTCGGGTGATATGACTTTAGTTAATACTGTTACCTTCCTGAATCATATTCAGGACATGGCAAGAGTTCTCTGTGACTCCCTTAAAGAGATTGGCAATATTAATGCTAGAACCACGGCTATGGCTGTGTCTGTGCGCAAAGCCATATGGTTGCATCAGTGGATTGCTGATGCTGACTCCAAACGTAATGTGGAATCTCTTCCCGTCACAGGTGAATGGCTCTTTGGAGGTGAACTGGACGCATGGATTTCCAAAGCTACTGCTGGAAAAACCACGTTTCTCCCTTCAGGGGCTCCACCTGCTAGACGTACCTACCCAGGACCGTCTACTCAGTCCTTTCGGTCCCCCAGATTTGGATCTAGGGCCAGAGGGGCCTCCAATGCAGCTAGAGGCTCCAGGGAAAAACCTAAGAAACCAGCCATCGCCGGATCTCAGGACCAGAACGCCAGTTCTGCTTCCGCACAGAATTCAGCATGACTGTGTCCACCCACCCAGAGAAGATCTCGTGGTGGGAGCTCAGTTACATCACTTCAGCCACATCTGGGACAGTTACTGCCAAGATGCTTGGGTAACGGACCTTATCTCTCATATAGATTGCACTATTCAACTTCTGTCTCACCACGGGTGGATCCTCAATCTGCAAAAGTCCAACCTGGAACCATCTCAGCGGCTCCTGTTTCTGGGGATGCTACTGGATACTGAAGCACAGAAAGTGTTCCTCCCAGAGGAAAAAGTGAGAACACTTCAAGAAATGGTTCGCATGGTGCTCCGACCTGCTCGAGTCTCCATTCATCTTTGCATTAAAATTGTTGGGAAAGATGGTAGCATTGTATGATTCGATTCAATTCGGAAGGTTTCATGCCAGACCGTTCCAATTGGACATCCTGAACAAGTGGTCTGGTTCCCATCTTCAGATGCACTGGATGATTCTCTCCTGTGCTGGCTACAGTCTTCCAACCTGCTGGGAGGCCGATGCTTTGGGATTCAGGATTGGATCCTCCTCACGAGGGATGCGGGTCTAAGAGAATGGGGAGCTATTACCCAGTGGGCACAGTTCCAGGGTAGGTGGTCTGCCCAAGAGGTCCTAATTCCGATTGACATTCTAGAACTTCGGGCTATCCACAATGCTCTGATTTAGGCATCCCCTCTACTCCGGGATCAGGCGATCCAGGTGCAGTCGGACAATGCCATGGCGGTGGCGTACATCAATTGACAAGGAGGGACAAAAAGCAGGGCCTGCATGCGAGAAGTGTCCAGAATACTCCTCTGGGCAGAAAGAAATGCAAGAGCACTTTCCGCATTCTTCATTCCGGGAGTGGACAACTGGGAAGCGGACTTCCTAAGTCGCCATGACATCCACCCGGGGGAGTGGGGACTACACCCTCAAGTTTTTCAACAGATCGACAGGTGGGGATGCCCACAGATCGACTTGATGACCTCTCGCCTCAACAAGAAGCTTTGCTGCTATTGCTCACGAACCAGGGACCCTCAGGCGAGCGCAGTGGATGCGCTGACATCGCCTTGGCCTTACCAGCTGGTCTACCTGTTTACTCCGGTTCCACTGATCCCAAGGGTGCTAAAGCGGATCAGTCATCAAAGAGTGGATGCAATCTTGATTGCCCCTGATTGGCCCCGAAGAGTGTGGTACGTGGCTCTTCTGGATATGTCCGTAGAGGACCCTTGGTCTCTACCGCTAAGAAGGGATCTTCTTCAACAAGGACCGTTCGTCTCCCCGGACTTACAGTGGCTTCGTTTGATGGCATGGATGTTGAGCGGAACATCCTAGCTCATAAAGGGCTTTCCAAAAAGGTCATTGCCACTATGTTGCAAGCCAGAAAACCTGTGATGTCAAAACACTATCATCATATCTGGTGGAGATATGTCTCTTGGTGCGAGGAACACACATATCCCTCTGCAGAATCACACTTGGGAAGGTTCCTGCAGGCTGGAGTGGATAAAGGCTTGCGCCTGGAATCCATTAAGGTCCAGATTTCAGCTCTTTCCATTTTCTTCCAGAAGAAGTTGGCTCTCTTGACGGAAGTTCAGACCTTCTTGCAAGGGGTGCTTCACATACAACCTCCATTCGTGCCACCTACAGCACCTTGGGATCTGGATATAGTGTTACGCTTTCTACAGTCCTCCTGGTTTGAACCTCTGATGACGGTAGAAGATAAGTACCTCACGTGGGAAACGGTGATGTTACTGGCCCCGGCTTCTGCTAGGTATGTCTCAGAATTGGGGGCCTTGTCATGCAAAAGTCCGTACTTGGGCCCTCATTCTGAGTTGATCGCTCACTAGCTACTTTTTGCAGCCGTGAAAACGCATAGTCGCCGCCCACGGGGGAGTGTATTTTCACTTTGCAAATGTGCGATCGCATGTGCAGTCGAGCAGGACGAAATTTTTTTGCAGTTTCAGAGTATGTCTGAACTTACTCAGCCCTTGCGATCACTTCAGCCTGTCCGGTCCCAGAATTAACGTCAGACACCCGCCCTGCAAATGCCTGGACACGCCTGCGTTTTCCCTACCACTCCCAGAAAACGGTCCGTTGACACCCATAAACGCCCTCTTTTCCTTGCGATCACCCGTGCAAATGGATTAGTCGCTAGAATCATTGCCCAGCAACAATGCTGTTTGTACCCGTACGACGGGCATGCTCATTGCGGTGCATACGCATGCGCAGTAGTAACCTGATCGCAGCGCTGCGAAAATCGGCAGCGTGCGATCAACTCAGAATGACCCCCTTGGTCTTTTACGAGAACAGAGCGGAGCTCAGGACTAGACAACAGTTCCTGCCGAAGGTGGTCTCCGCGTTTCACTTGAATCAACCTATTGTGATTCCGTCCGGTTCTGGCACTTTAGTAACATTGGGGGTAATTCCAAGTTGATCGCAGCAGGAACTTTGTTAGCAGTTGGTCAAAACCATGTGCAGTGCAGGGGAGGCAGATTTAACATGTGCAGAGAGAGTTAGATTTGTGTGTGGTGTGTTCAATCTGCAATCTAAATTGCAGTGTAAAGATAAAGCAGCCAGTATTTACCCTGCACAGAAACAAAATAACCCACCCAAATCTAACTCTTTCTGCACATGTTATATCTGCCTCCCCTGCAGTGCACATGGTTTTGCCCAACTGCTAACAAAATTCCTGCTGCGATCAACTCAGAATTACCCCCATAGTAACATAGTAATTGAGTTTGAAAAGAGGCAAAATGCCCATCACGTTCAACCTGTATTTTGTATTAAGTTGAGTTGATTTTACTGTACTGTACCTGCTGAAGAATGTTTTATGACTAGTTAACAACTACAAATCATGTTACACCCGGATTAACAACTTCAATATTTTAAATGTTGTAATCTTGGATATTCTTTTCAATCAGAAATTCATCCAATCCCCTTTTAAATGCATTTACAGAGTCCATTACCACTTTCCCTGGCAAGGAATTCCAAATCCTTATTGCCCTAACAGTGAAGAACCCTTTCCTCCATTGCGTGCAGAATTTATTCTCCTCCAGCCTCAGAGAGTGCCCACGTGTCCTAAACAGAGTTCTTTTGATAAATAATTCCTCTGATAACTCTTTGTAGTGGCCCTTTACATATTTGAAGACATTAATGTCTCCTCTTAGGCGCCTCTTTTCCAGTGTATACATGTTCAACCTAGAAAGCCGTTCCTCGTCATCCAGTCCCTCTAGTTCTTTAATCAGTTTAGTAGCTCGCCTTTGAACCCTTTCGAGTTCACCAATATCTTTTTTTTATACAGTGGTGCCCAAAACTGAACACAATATTCCAGGTGCGGACGTACCAATGATTTGTACAGCGCCAGAATTACATCCTCGTCTCTTGTCTCAATTCCCGGTTTTATGCACGCTAACACCTTGCTTGCCTTCTTTACTGCGCTTTGACATTGTATACGGTTATTAAGTTTATTATCAATGAGTACCCCCAAATCCTTTTGCAAAACTGTTACCCCTAGACTTTCCCTGTTTAATATGTAGGATGTAAGTTTGTTTTTAGTCCCAAAATGCATAACCTTTGCTCTTCTTCTCCTCCGGAGGCATTGGATGCTGTGTGAGCCTTGAAAATCTTTGTCAAGAGGACGGCTTGGATCAGAAAGCCGAATTCCTTGTTCGTGCTCTATGATGCGCAGAAAAAGGGTTGCCCTGCTTCTAAGCAGTCCATTGTTCGTTGGATTAGGCTTACTATCCAACAAGCCTATGCGTCGGCAGCCTTACCTGTTCCACAGTCCCTGAAGGTCCACTCTACCAGATCTGAGGGCTCTTCCTGGGCAGCTGCCTGTGGAGTTTCTGCTCTACAACTATGCCGAGCTGCTACCTGGTCGGGAAAGAACACCTTTGTGAAGTTCTACAAGTTTGATACCCTGGCCAAAGAGGATACCCACTTCGGGCTGGTGGGCTGCAGATGTCTCTGCACGTTCCCACCCATTCTGGAAGCTTTGGGACATCCCCATCGTACTAATATGTTCCCCAATATTCCTTATGGATGCTAGAGAAAATAGGATTTTGAACACCTATCGGTAAATCCTTTTCTCGTAGTCCATAAGGGATATTGGGCGCCCGCCTCTGTGCAGTGTTTTTCTGCAGGTTCTCTGTTATGCATTACCTGTTTAGCTGTTGCTGATAATTGTGCCAGCCGTTGCTGGCCCGGTTATGTTTTGGTGTGCTGGTGTGTAAATCTCACCACACTTATTGTTGTTATGTTCCTTCTCTCAAGTATGTCATTCTCCTTTGGGCACTGTTTTACCTATAACTGAGCTGTAGGAGGAGGCATAGAGGGGAAGAGCCAACACACCCAGTTGAAGAAATGTAAAGTGCACTGGCTCCTTTGGACCTGTCTATACCCATCATACTAATCTATTCCCCAATATCCCTTATGGACTACCAGAAAAGGATTTACCGGTAGGTTTTCAAAATCCTATTTTCTCTCTCTATACATCCTCAAGGTAAGCTCATTAGTACTTTTGGTTTCCAATATCATCTCTATGCTGATGACACTCAAATCTATCGTTCCTCTCCAGACCTCTCCCCTGCTCTCCTCACTCGTATCTCCAACTGTCTCACTGCTATCTCTGTTTGGATGTCCCAGCGCTTTCTTAAACTTAACATGTCTAAGACGGAGCTGATCATCTTCCTTCCCTACCGCATAACCTCACCTCCTACAATCTCATTATCTATTGATGGCACAACTATCTCCTCTAGCCCCCAAGTGCGCTATCTTAGAGTAATCCTTGACTCCTCCCTCTCATTCAAACTACACATTCAGCACCTCTTGCAAACCTGCCATTTTCATCTAAAAAATATTTCAAGGATCAGACCCTTTCTGACCCAGGATGCTACTAAGACTCTTATCCACTCACTGGTCATCTCCAGACTGGACTACTGTAATATCCTCCTGACTGGCATTCCTGGCAAATACCTCTCTCCACTCCAATCTATCCTCAATGCTCCTGCCCGGCTCATTTTCCTCACCAAATGCACTACGTCCACCTCTCCTCTCGTACGAGACCTTCACTGGCTCCCCTTCCCTTTCAGAATCCATTTCAAGCTTCTCACACTCACTTACAAATCCCTCACCCACTCCTCTCCCATCTACATCTCTGACCTTATCTCCCTTTACACTCCCACCCGTCCTCTTCGCTCTGCTAATGCACGCCAACTCTCCTGCCTACTGATTACTTCCTCCCACTCCTACCTCCAAGATTTTTCACATGCTGCTCCATTTCTCTGAAATTCCCTACCTCTCCCCCTCAGACTCTCCACCTCTCTACAAAACTTCAAATGGGCTTTCAAGACCCATTTCTTCACCAAACCCAGCCAAATCTCATCCTAACCCTCTGTTCCACACTCTCTATGTACCCTGTCTGTGTCACCTCTGTCTGTCTACCCCTCCCCTTTAGAATGTAAGCTCTCACGCGTGGGGCCCTCTTCCGTCATGTGCTTATCCTTTTTCTTACTTTAATAATCTTCAACTGCACCAAATCCAGCAGTCTTCTGCCACCTGATACTTATTTCAGTGTCTTCTGCTGATGTAGCTATGTTTATTTTGCCTGTACTTGTCCTACAGTATTTTGTCATCAACTGTAAGTTGCTGTTTTCCTGTTTTTTGATTATTCATTTATGTACTCTGTAATCGGGCGCTGCGGAACCCTTGTGGCACCATATAAATAAAGGATAATAATAAATTATTATTATTATTATTATTATTATTATTCTATAACAAATCTGTCTTTGGTACCATAGAAAGTTTCAGTCCATACTACTGGATTACTCAAATAATTATGGTTAATGTGACCCCTGTAATTCATTATGCTTTCTGAGAAATTATCTTGATTAGACTTGTGGGATTTTGTTAAGTGCATATGATTTTATTGAAACTTTTTACCTCCTTTATTTGCAGAATTATGGTTTGGAAACAGAAAATCTGAAAACTCTTTCTCACAAATTAAATGCATCTGCCAAAAACCTGCAAAACTTTATAACTGGGAGGAGGAGAAGTGGTCATTACGACGGAAAGAGTAGCAGAAAATTACCAAATGACTTCCTGACCTCTGTTGTAGACCTCATTGGATCCGCAAAGAGCCTTCTTGCCTGGCTGGACAGGTAGGATTTCTGTCTATGAATAAGTAATGTTTATATTTGTAGAGGAAATTATTCATGAATGGTTTTATGCTAACTAAAAATAGTAATTTCTGTTATATTGTCTTTGGCAAACCCCCAACATTTTAATAGGCCAATAAGGGAAAACTAAGTTAAGAGTAAATAAACTGTTTACTCTTTTCTTGTTGTTTGTAAATTCAGAGCATATGTGTACACAAGAGATCTGCAGAAATGCACATAACATCATTATGCATAAACCAACATAAAACCATGCAACAAATCAAGCAATTCGCTAAATGTTGCAAGCTACATTAATTTCACCAATGTTATTTTTAAAAAAAACTGCTGTAGGTTTATCAAACTAAATACTATAGTTTGTTTTTTATGTATGTGGTTCCTTAGACCTCATTGGAGCTGGATGTATTGCTACACATGAACCTGCTAGATTTCTAAAGGAAATTTCACAATGTAAAATGAACAGCTGTACTTAGCTTATTAGGATCTGGAGATGAATGAGATAACTTTGGTAAATGCAGGGATGGTTTCAGATTCCTAGAATACTTACAACATGTTTGACTTGGTTATGTGTAATAAGCATGGATGATTCTCTCCTGCCAGATAGTCTCATAGCTCCCAACATTACGGAGGACAACAATCGCTTTAGTCCCTGTTTACAAACCCACTCTGAAGCATTGTTATCACATCTTCAAAATTAATAATAAATGATTGTCAGCTCCAATTGCTTCATTTCCATGAATATGAAAGTATCCCTCTAGTTGCACAGCTAAGTGAAATATAGTTTCCTCCTTTTGTAAAAATACTTAGCTTTGAATGTATGTTCATTACTCTCCACTAATTTCAGTAGGTTTATTTGGATGTTGTGTTTAATCTTATTACCAAATGATAAGCTTAACTGATGGATGCACATGCAGTCAAAATTAAATTATATTTTGTGTTCATGTTGTTACATTGATAATCAGGATATTGCACGGTTATTTCATTTGCCATCTATTCAGCTGTGTAGAAGAAGTAAAGAAAACCATTTCCAATTATATATTTGTAGGTACCATTATTCAGTTAGTAATTAAGGCAGTGATGCACTTTTTTTGTATCACGTCATATGCAGAGCCGGATTAACAATGGGGCGGATGGAGCTGCAGCTCCAGGCCCCCCCATTGAAAATAGGCCCACAGCCTGCCGCAGTGAAGAGGCCCATAACTGCCGGCATAACAATGAGTCACACAGATTCATTGTATGCCGGCGACAGACAGTGCTGCCGCTGCGGCTCCCAGTCTGTAAATCCCGGCCAAAGCTGGAGGAGGGGCATGTCTCCTCTTGAGCGTCCCCTCCCCGCAAGTTATTGAAGTGCCTGGGCGGAGTGGAGGAGGAGCCACTCTCCTCTCTACTCTCAGCTCCTCCCCCTCAGACTTCAGTGCTGCTGAATATTGAGGATGGCCACAGACGGGGAGGAGGGGCACCGTAACGGCCTGCATGCACACCGCACGTTGGCCAGCACCCCCCTGGCTGCCTCCCGCTTCGCACACCGAGCTGGCCCCTTCAGCCGTCTCCAGCTGCACGGTCCCTACACCACTCTGGACACCCTCCACCCATCACCCGCACGGACTATAATGTATCCACGTAACATTTGACAGTGTCCTGATCCGTGGGGGGCTCTTCCAGCTGTATTTAGATTTTACAACTAAATTCTGGAATTTGATGCAAAATTGGACCTTTATGACTGCGAATTTGCATGTACCACTGCAAAACCTACATCTGTGCCCCTGAGAGTTGCATATTTCCCCGTTTCATACACTCTTGAGGAGCACACGTCCTATCATTTTTCTGTTCTAAGCCAGAGTAGCAAGTCACTACTATTCACACAATATGGCCAGAGGTGAAGATACGCACATCTGTAGAGCATATCTTGCCTGAATGTGCTCTGTGCATGCTCCAGTAACGGGTGCTCCTAAGTACCG
This sequence comes from Pseudophryne corroboree, assembly GCF_028390025.1. Lineage (NCBI taxonomy): Eukaryota > Metazoa > Chordata > Amphibia > Anura > Myobatrachidae > Pseudophryne > Pseudophryne corroboree. The sequence goes on from NC_086445.1 coordinate 839,158,798, forward strand.
TCAATGCAGATACATGCACAATTTGATTTCAGCTATACAGTACTTAAGAGTGACAGGGCCATATAGACGGGTCCGGGTAATAATGGGAACATAGCTACATCTGGGAGGCATAACCCTGCCATTAGAATAAAGAATAGGGAACTTCAATTTGTGCAGATTTGAAGCAGCGATGCGCGTCTTGGAGGGGAGTAAATCTCCTACAAAGCTTGCCATGACCCCCCCAGGAAAATAATACCAGCACCCAATACTGTGGCAATGATTTATTACTGGACGTTTTAATGGGGCGTGGTATGGCTGACCGATGGTCTCCTGATCGCCGGTCAGCATACAGACGCCGGGATCCCAGCAGCATACCGACGCCAGGATCCCGGTGGGGAAGGGGGAGTGCAGCAAGCCCCTTGCGGGCTCGGTGGCGACCTCTGATCACCGCCGGTTCTATTCCCACTCTATGGGTGTCGTGGACACCCACAAGTGGGACTAGTCCCTGTTGGTCGGCATGCCGACTGTCGGGATAGTGAGGGGGCGGGATGTTGGCGGAGGTCATGTGACCATCGGTCTCTTGACCGCCGGTCACATGAATACCATCCGTTTTAATGTAGGCACAGTGCAGCGATGTTGCAAATGCAGGCTATGCAGAGCTGAGCAAAGCATTTGCACATATTATAGGGCAGGTGCAAGTCCACTGGGATGCTAAGGGGGAAGGGGGGGTTTGTAATGGGCCCAAGCCAGCTGTGTAGGGGAGGAGGAGAATGCCCCTTCCTTGGCGTGCAATGTATGTCACTGCACATACTTGTTTTTCTTTTCGAACTCCCATCACTTGGCCGGCCATTACTTTCTACAATCCAGCAAGTCCTCACTGGTGGCGATGATTACTAGTAAACCAGGCAGTAGAGATGTTAAACATACAGGCACAGACACATCTCTGGATGCATGCTACTCGAAATATTGGCGCATATTATGTGGCCACGCCCCTATATTTTTGACACGCACCTTCGGTGCGCACTGTCCCTGTTTTCAATGGGGAGAGGAGGGGGGGGGGGGTGCCAAAGCACTCGTTTGCCCTGGGCACCACAAGGACTATAACCAGCCCCAACTTCAGCATATACAGAATATGAGGGAAGGGGGGCACACTGACGCATATACAGACTAGGAGGGGAAGGTGGCACACTGACGTATATACAGACTATGAGGGAAAGGGGGCACACTGGCGCATATACAGACTAGGAGGGGAAGGTGGCACACTGACGCATATACAGACTGTGAGGGAAAGTGGACACACTGGCGCATATACAGACTAGGAGGGGAGGGTGGCACACTACTACACATACAGACTAGGAGGGGAGGGTGACACACTGACGCATATACAGACTGTGAGGTAAAGATGGCACACTGACGCATATACAGACTAGGAGGGGAAGGTGGTAAACTGACGCATATACAGACTGGGAGGGGAGGGTAGCACACTAATACACATACAGACTAGGAGGGAAGGGGGGCACACTGATGCATATACAGACTAGGAGGGGAGGGTGGCACACTAATACACATACAGACTAGGTGGGAAGGGGGGCACACTGATGCATATACAGACTAGGAGGGGAGGGTGGCACACTAATACGCATACAGACTAGGAGGGGAGGATGGCACACTAATACACATACAGACTAGGAGGGAAGGGGGGCACACTGATGCATATACAGACTAGGAGGGGAGGGGGGCACACTAATACACATACAGACTAGGAGGGAAGGATGGCACACTAATACACATACAGACTAGGAGGGAAGGGGGGCACACTGATGCATATACAGACTAGGAGGGGAGGGTGGCACACTAATACACATGCAGACTAGGAGGTAAAGGGGGCACACTGATGCATATAGAGACTAGGAGGGGAGGGTGGCACACTAATACACATACAGACTAGGAGGGGAGGATGGCACACTAATACACATACAGACTAGGTGGGAAGGGGGGCACACTGATGCATATACAGACTAGGAGGGGAGGGTGGCACACTAATACACATACAGACTAGGAGGGGAGGATGGCACACTAATACACATACAGACTAGGAGGGAAGGGGGGCACACTGATGCATATACAGACTAGGAGGGGAGGGTAGCACACTAATACACATACAGACTAGGAGGGAAGGATGGCACACTAATACACATACAGACTAGGAGGGAAGGGGGGCACACTGATGCATATACAGACTAGGAGGGGAGGGTGGCACACTAATACACATACAGACTAGGAGGTAAAGGGGGCACACTGATGCATATAGAGACTAGGAGGGGAGGGTGGCACACTAATACACATACAGACTAGGAGGGAAGGGGGGCACACTGATGCATATACAGACTAGGAGGGGAGGGTGGCACACTAATACACATACAGACTAGGAGAGAAGGGGGGCACGCTGACACATATACAGACTAGGAGCGGAGGGTGGCACACTAATACACATACAAACTAGGAGGGGAGGGGGGACACACTGACGCATATAGAGACCAGGAGGGGAGGGTGGCACACTAATACACATACAGATTAGGAGGGGAGGGGGGACACTGACGCATATAGAGACTAGGAGGGTGCACACTGATGCATATACTTTTAAGGACACACTCCATTTCAGTGGCCATGCCCCCTTTTTAGGTACAGGCAACAGTAATCCCATCTCGTTTCCCATATCCCCACTTTAAATTCCCACTTCGACGACCACTGTATGTATGTGTGTATGGGTCTGTTGTTCTGCTTCTGTATTAAATGGTTGAAGATAGGCATTAGCTATGACCTCCATGGAGATACCTACACCCATGGCACAGACCACACCCCCTATTTAGCCCACCCCCACCACAGCACTTGTCTCGCCTCCGCACACAATAGGCCCTTCATACATTTCGGCTCCAGGCCCATGTAGACCTTAATCTGGCACTGGTCATATGAATGGTATAGGAAACATTTCTGGAGAAAGGCCTTAAAATACTAAATCTGCACTTGTGGTGTTTTGTTTGTAAATGTCCCATAATGTTCTTAACATGATATAATTGTACTATGATCAAAAGACTTCAGCTAGATTTATATGCTGATGTGTTCATTTTGAGGGCTTTTTTTCTAAGAAAATTATGTACAGTATCTTAATAGAAACATTTACAAATCTCTGCATGAAATCCATGGTATTGCCACAGGATGGGAATCAATATTCTGTGTTTAATATTCTTATGCAGTTCTTTGTGAGTCCATGTAAACTCACTGCAGTTCAGCACTATACTATATGTAATGAAATGATTTGTCTCCTTTTGTTACCCGCTATCCTTCTTGTATGTTTAAGTCCTTCTCTTGCCTTAGGTATTGCCACGCTGATCAGGATGACATTGATAACCTTAAAAAAAGATGGATAGGGCATAAACTGGATAAGTAAGTGATCCATAAAATTATTTCATCAGTTAATAAATACTTCCTTTACAAACCGATAACTTATGTGAAACAAAGACAATAATTTGGTACAATGGGGGTAATTCCAAGTTGATCGCAGCAGGATTTTGTTAGCAATTGGGCAAAACCATGTGCACTGCAGGGGAGGCAGATATAACATGTGCAGAGAGAGTTAGATTTGGGTGGGGTGTGTTCAATCTGCAATCTAATTTGCAGTGTAAAAATAAAGCAGCCAGTATTTACCCTGCATAGAAACAAAATAACCCACCCAAATCTAACTCTCTCTGCAAATGTTATATCTGTCTCCCCTGCAGTGCACATGGTTTCGCCCAGTTGCTAAAAAAAATCCTGCTGCGATCAACTTGGAATTACCCCCAATGTGTTTTTGTTTTTTGTTTTTTATATAAGAATGCGCTTTTTAAGCTTACTTACTTACTTTCTTCATCTACTATAGATGTATTATGTGTACTTTACTTATATGATGGCTATATTGGCATGTAAAATACTGTACTACCTTTTATACTCTGCATGTGCTCCATAAATGCATGTGTGTAGTCCTATAGCAGTTTGTGTTGCTTCACATATTGGACCGTTTAGTTTCTAATACAATTCTTAAACTGTGACTGAAACAAATCACTATTTATAATCTCAAAAAGTCACATTATTAATTCTATTTTATTTTTGATTTGTACTAGGAGCAAACATTCCATTTCCATGCCCAGTAACCACAATTGTTATTGCCGCGCGAGCTCCCATCTGAAGTGACTGGAGCTATTCAATTGATGCCCATTATCACGGCAGTCGCGCATATTGGTGTTGGGTTTTGCCACGTAAAGCAGTTGAACCCAACTAAATGAATGGGCGTGATTGTGAAAAGTGCCGATCGGGTGCCCAAACAGGTACCTTTTCTCACATTTCAGCTCACCACTCCAAGGGGGCACGAGCTGAAATGACGGTGGCGGCAGACAGGAGCAATAATTTAATAGCTCCAACAGTCACGCAGGAGTCACAGCTGCCGGCGCTAACAATTGAATTTCCACTCTACAGTATGTGTTATTTTTATTTAAGGTGGGGTGCGTGGAGATACTGATTCATCTAGTAAACGTCCATGTGCTGCAGGGACTGGTACATCTTCTGTTTAGAACTAAAAGCCCAAACTGGCTTCACTGGGGGCATTACAGTTGTCAGTCCATGCAGGTGTCTTTAAAGCAAGTTCAGAGATGACCAAACACCTTCCATTGTGCAACATAGATTGCATCGCCTTGCTACCATCACTTCCGGGACCCCTAGCCACTGCGCCCTGCAAAAACTATAGTCTGCTACTTATTTGTTCTTTGGTTGCCCAGAAATAAATAGTCACAGTCCCTAAGAATATCAACTTTAGATCAATAGAGCATTGCGCTCAGTTTTTCCCCAATTACATTTTATAGTAATATTTATGGCAATGGTTTATTTCCTTGCATCATTTTGCAAATCGTTAGTAAATATATGTTTGGGGTGTTGTTGCTAATATGCAAAGCCTGTCCATTAAATCTGCTTTTCAGGCAGCCAGTAGAGCATAGAAGGGAAACCATGGAACTTTAGCTATGCAGATAGCAATGCAACGCTTTGCCAGATTAAAGTGATGTGGGAAAGTTTTAAATGCTCTTTAAAAAATGACAGACTTGCTCTTTCTTCATATTGTAATATATTATAGACCCTGTAAAGGTTATGTAAGCATTCAAACCAGGTGTTATGAGGTCATTTCTTTCCCTTTACCGTTTTATAATGAATTCATTACATTTGTTAGAATATTGATTTTGCCTTTAGGATTTACTACATTTCTATTTCTGATAAAAGGCAAGAAGTTAAGGCCTTACACCAATTAACATTACGATAATATGACAAATGTACTGAAAATAACCTGAATTTCAAAGAACTTATTAAAGAGAAATGTTAGGCGCAGGGCCTGATTATAAGGGTTCCAGCCGCCCTAGGTTAATACAGAAGTGGCCGTCCCCTTCCCCACCCACCACCGCCACTACCACCACCAATTTATTCGCTCATATTCAGCTAAAAATCAGTAGTTATGTGTCAGAATTTACCACAAATACAAATTGTATTTCTTCTTACTACTTTAGGTCTTCCCAGCAGGCTCCCGGCAGCATGAGTTATGTGTTAGCTGCAGGTGTAGTCTGTGGGCTTAGCCTGATCTTGTGAGATGTGGTAATCTCACGAGACCAAGCTGAGAACAAGCACTGCACTAGGGCAGCTAATAGCATCGGATTTGCTGTTAGTAGCCTGCGTATCTTAGCCTGGGTGTTAGTGACAGACAGGGCCCACCCCCTTGAAACCAGGGGTGGCTCCCGATGACAGCTTAGTGTAGATGAGCGGCAATGGCAGAAATAAGCAGCACCATTGTCGCTTAGAGGTAAACCCCACCCCCAAAATGAATTAATCTATTGTGCCCGCGCTGCACACCCCCAGAACCCAGTGCTTCAGGCAACAGCCTGGTCAGCCTATTGGTTGATCAGGCCCTGGTTGGGCGTCCAGCCTATCTGCAGTGTCTGAGTAGTGAGTATAACATCATGCGTGTTAGTGCTATAGTTCATCTTTACTTTACATTTACTGTACGTGAGGTCACCTGAATTCTCCCAATGCAATCAGTGATATCTATATCCTTCACCAATTAATTGCCACCTTACTTCTGTCCACCAAGAGTACATTTGGTGAGGAGGTGTTTCCTCTTTCATATTGCTTTTATCCCATGACAGTTTGACCATGTAATAAATATGCACTGAATAAATATAACAAGTGAAATGGGCTTTCTGCAACTTGAATAGGTCCTCACTGGCTGCACCGTATCTGTGCTAAAAAAGTTATTGGTCCTGGTTTTGCCATAAAATGTAGATTGTAGACAAGCCAGAGAAAAACGATCTTGCATGGCTCCAGGCTGCAGGTGGGCTCTGGTGCTGAAGTTGAACCAACTTGGGCTAGTTAAAATTTAATTGAAAAAAGATCACAGTGTAGCATGATGATGTAAATCATTACACTTTGGGGGTATATTCATCATGAAAAAATTGTGAACTGAGAATTTTTAGTTTTCAATTCTCAGCTTTCTCAGTCCCAATTTTGTCAGTATTCATCATTCCTGCCTACTAAATGTATCACTTCAGAAAAACTGCTCCTTTTGCGGAGACAGTTTTTCGAAAGTGATATAGTTTGATGACTGTCACAATTTCTACATCCCCGAGAGAATGTAGAAATTGTAACATTTAAAGGATAATGACTATGCCCCTTGATGCCAAGCTGCTGATTATATGAACTTCTTTTATGTACTAGCGAGTTTTGGTTTAAATTGACCAGCTTCTTGTATATAGCAATGACAGATTACAAACTATCTTGATGTATATGTTAGAAATTAAATATTTACAAGATTGCAAATCTCCATGGCTCCATTTGATAGCTATGCATCTTCTGACCAAGGACGGTCCCTGTTATAGAAACTAGGTATAGACCGGCAATTATACATAAAATGTCTATCGTAGACTATTCTTCATTCATACGAATACTCCAAACACACTCTAAAGAAATAACTAACACTGAGAACTGAATAATTTTGCCAAATAAAACTGTCAGCTTTATTAATAAAATGGTGTGGTGGCAAGGAGGGACAGCCTATTTAAATCAAGTCCCTTTTTATTTAGACTTTACACCTTTTATTGTGGCTGACCAACTCAACTCATAACTTCAAAACCACAAGAAGAGGCAAGGGCCCAAATCCAGCCCTGCCTCCGTTGCATCACAAGGGGCAATATGGGCCCATTTGCCACCACTTGTGTTAATTAACCTTTACCGGGAATACTGTGGCCAACTCTCCACTCAAGGTATTCCCCAACTGCAAACCAAATGGTGCTCCGGTGTCTACCCACTCCACTGGAGACTGAATCCCATGTAGTCTGATGGTACTCCGGCCCCGCTTTGGATCAAACTCCACTACCTTCGCATCTCCTGAGCACCTATAAACCCTTTTTAACCACAGCCACAATTTTCAGGCCATCCCAACCCACCACAGTTTCAACTAAACCCTGCCACCATACCTCTAACCTTAAGAAAACTCAACTTACTTACCCTCAAAAAAACTCCTACTATCTACCTGCTAATCTCCCAACTATAGACAGAGGCCATCAAGTCCCCTAGAAAAATTTCCATACCCCTCAAATTTAAATGAATACCATCAGCCATGTAAATCTCAGGTGTAGAAACCAAAATGGAGGGATGCAGGACCACAAACCCCCAGTTCTCATGGCCTGACCAATGACTGAATTGACTCGTTGGCAGCCGGCCTATCCGTACCTATCCATACTAAACATGGGACAATGTCCGACCATCCCACACTTAGGAAGGGTATCCTGTTCTGTACACTAACTAGGTCCCTAGCCATAGTTTTCTGGAGGTCCAGACCCGATCTGTTGGTCAAGTAGTTTTCCTCGGCATGAAACACCACTCTCAGCAGGCATCCTGACCTCTGAAGCTGCTGCCAAAATAGGGGCATGACACAGGCCACTCACACCGATCCACCTGATCAGCTCCGCTTTAGGGGACTGCAGACACTCCAACCCCGATCTTTCACCATGAAAACATACGAGTGCCCCACAAACCAGTTTGGACACTAATCCAAACGCCAATCTGAAAAACATAATAATCAATCTTCAAACAACATTCGCACTATTCCAACTTGAACAAAATAACTCCAACAGTAACATCACCAAAAACCCCACCTAAACCCTTTATTTGCTTTCTAGTATGGTGAATTTTAACAGTTAAACTATTTTTAAATTGGACTCTAAGGTGTAGTTGAACAGGTAGGGGATGGGTGGGGGGATGTGAAGAACCAGACATGACGAGAGGCAAAAAACACACCTGCCAAGCGGGTTCAAACCCCTGGACTTAAGGCACTTGACAGGATAAAAAATTCCTCAAGACCCCCAAATACAGTATGTGGCTAATACCTCAAGTCTGATTTGATTACCAATGGTCAAAACCTGATATTTTTCCAAAATACATCAGACTTCCACCTGCCAAGAACTCTAGTTTGCTCACTCGAATGGCCCTCTGCAGCCGCTGATGTCGCTGCACCTATCCAAAGCGAATGGGTACTGTATTTGGAGATGGGCAAACCCATCATGCAAATACAGCATTCCATAACCCACCGAATTGATATTGAGTAACCGGCACACCATCCCCATGCTGCAACCAGGGACCTGGAACATCAGTCCGCACTTTCAAATATTCCCCTGCCAGAGCTACTGGGCAAATCTCAATATCATCAAAGCTTCTCAAAGCCACCCAACACCCTTTACCTGACTGATCGGTTTTGGAACGCTACACTTTGCACCATAACATGCAATCTTTCAGCAAAACATGCTCAAGAAGCTGGTGACCTTGCTCCTTTTGATGATGCCACCAATACTCCAACTCTGAAAGCCCCCAAAAAAGCCATAATGAAACACAATTTACTGTAAACAAAACTACTTCATATTCTGAGAAACAGACTTCTTGCAATACGTCCGCCATGCGCCGCAAAATTGGAATGCTTATTGGTCTGTGTGAATCCTGTACAGGGGGCATAGCTCGTGCCCACTCTTTCAATTCTCTAGCTAAAAAGGACAGTGAAATCATGCCGGCCTTTAAGCCTCAAGAAATAGGATAGTGCAGGCAGTAAACGTGCCACTGACCCTCTTGACTTCCCTTCGATAAAACATTTCTAAACCTAATCCAACAGCATAGCATAATCGCTCTTACCTTGATCACGACATATGCATACATTTCTCTCCCACTCCTTCACTGCTGCTCTATATGCCCGAAGAGTAGAAGGTGCCAATGATCTTATTGCTAAACCCTCCAATCCGGCCATATCACCTGCCAGGAATAAGGTTGGCAAGAGTCACCAGATACATTCGCATCCGGCACTAATACCCTAAACCTGTGCCACTCAAAACGTGATAGAGCATCTGCCACACCATTTTGTATGACTCTTTTGAGGGTGCACTCTTAAAATTGAATTCTATTGATCAGAAATAGATGAAAATCTTAAAACATTATTTTAATTTAAACTATTAAAATATGGTATCCAAAATAACAAACAACAAACAGACATACAACACATAACATAGAATACTTGGTCACAAAGTGTAAGTATGTGAGATATTCCTGAATGAATTGATACGGACCAAGATTGCCAGTACTACAGACTGGTGATATTGATTGAGGCTCAAAGTTTATGCACCATATTGTTAAGGGTTACGCAGATGTTGATAAACAATATGATGCCACATGGAGGATAAAGTTAGAATGACATCAATAAGGCTAAAGGAAGATGAGATCAGTGATTCTGCTGTCAGCGTTAGGCATGGAGTCTGAGGCTGAATGAGGGATTCTACTAAACTTGGTATTCCCAGGTGGTCTCCCATCCAAGTACTGACCAAGCCCAACACTGTTTAGCTTCCAAGATCGGATGGTATTGGGCGTCTACAGTGTGGTATGATAGTAGATATTGTGGATGCTACCACTCCTTGGATCACTGATGAGAGATCACTTTAGGAGAAATTGTTGTTATAGGAGAAAAAGTAGAAAAAATCCATAAGATGGATCTGCTGCCACTGTTAGGCGGAGATAGGAGTTAGGCACGTAATCACTCATGATATCACTCTGGATCAATGGTGAGAGTCCACGAAATCAGAAGAAGAAGAAAAGGATGAGAAAAAATAATAATGAAATGCACTTTCTGGCATGAAAGTATAATAACCCTAAATTAAATACGTTAGGCAATAAAAAAAGTATCACCTGTTAATAATTAGTTGTAGGTGTGAATAGAGCCCTGTTCACATCATGTGGATGCAGGGGTCCTGATTGTATATTACCTCAATTGAGGCTGTATATAGTTGTTAATAAACACGCAGATTCACAAACGGTTACTACCCAGTTTTGTCACAGGGCGATTGATAAAGCCAACGTAATGACTAGGTACAATGACCAAATACTAAACCCGCTTTTATCAATAAGGATGATGATACTTAATCAATCAGTGACGGTGTATCTAAGTAATCCTTATGTGTCCCAAGTGTGTTGAGATCTAAATAGATGCAATGACACAATCAGTAAATCCCTATAAACTTCAGCATGTGCAGTCCCGCAGTCCCCCCCACCCCCCGTAAGGAAGGTTCTAAAAAATCAAAGCATAAATACAGCTCTTGGGTATACCGCAGTGTCGGATCACACAAGTGGTGCCAAATCTGTCCAGAGAGGGTGAGTGTTGCGGAGATGGGACCAGCTATAGTATTGGCAGGAGGACGGATGACCGGTTTCGCCCACGCACGGGGTTGATCACTTCCTGGTGAGCTGACGGCCCGCCCAGTGTGCTTTAAAGCTCTGTTGGAGTAGTGACGCCTGTACATATGTGGGCCGGGGGCAGTGTCTGTATCGACGTGCCCCAAAACCCAGTGAACCAGCCGCATCAGTGAACAACTGCAACTCTACATTGGATCTGGGTTCAGACTGACAAATGCGAATACCATTTGAAGTGTGTCAAAAACTCTTCCCAAATATGCAAATCCCTATGAATTTCCTTAGTTAAACAAATAAAATGGCCCGGCCTCTTAACACCAGCTGTTGCTCTTTCTAACTTCCTGCAAAAAAAACCTTTCCCATAGGGATAACCCTACAAGTAAAATTAAGTGAACCCAATAATGATTGAGCCTGCTTTAACGTCGCTTTACCATTGGCCAATGCCACCACTATATCATCTCTCAAATGCCCTAATTTCTCCATGGCCACACGACAGCAGCCCACAACCGTATTAATTTCAGTGCCTAAGAAGGTCAAAACCGATACCAGGCCAACTGTCTTTTCATCCACCACCGGAACCCCAAACTCCGAAAACAATGACAAGGCACTCGCTAAAATACTTCTACAACTGTCAGACTCAGCTGGGCCCATGAACAAAAAAATCATCCAAATAGTGCACTATTCCAGACTTGCCTGAATATTCTGAAATACACCAGTGCAAAAAACTACTAAACTTTTCAAAATATGAACAAGATATAGGGCCTAATTCAGAGTTAATCGCAGCAGTAAATTTGTTAGCAGTTGGGCAAAACCATGTGCACTGCAGGGTGGGCAGATATAATATGTGCAGGGAGAGTTAGATTTGGGTGGGGTGTGTTCAAACTGAAATCTAAATTGCAGTGTAAAAATAAAGCAGCCAGTATTTACCCTGCACAGAAACAAAATAACCCACCCAAATCTAACTCTCTCTGCAAATGTTATATCTGCGACACCTGCAGTGCACATGGTTTTGCCCAACTGCTAACATTTGCTGCTGCGATCAACTCTGAATTACCTCCGTAGAACATCCCATGGGAAGACATTTGTCCACATAAAAACCATCTGCTAGGCGAAATCCCAAATAGCGGAAAAAAGCTGGATCGATGGGCAACAAACGGAAAGCCGACTCTATGTCGATCTTACTCATCAGGGCTCCTTTACCAAAAGACCTCACCTTCGGCAAATGCCTCCTCAAAAGACTGATAAACTACCATGCTCAAAGCCTCCAGAATAGCATCACTAACTGAAGATCTAACTGGACATGACAAATGCTGAATTAATCTAAACTTTCCCGGAGTCTTTTTAGGAACAACACCAACTGGGGACAAGATCAAATCGGACACTGGAGGCGAAATAAATGACCCTACCATTCTACCAAGAGAAACCTCCTTATCCACATTTTCCATTAAAATTTCTGTAAACTGCTCAGCTGAGCGCAAATTTAGTGCCACACCTGAGTAAACCTGACCCTCAATAGGCAAAGGGATGCCCTTAGAAAAACCCTTCCTCAACAAATTGGCGTCTACTCTATTTGGCTATCAATCTAACAAAAAAAACAATTTATTTAACATCACTGGAGTAGGAGCCCTACTTAGAACCGGCAACTGCGGGGACATGGTTCTGCTGTCTGCTGAAACCTCCTCTACCACCTAAGGACCGTGTGCAGTCCTTAATGGGATGTGACCCTCCACAGCGGATACAAACATGCCGAAAATTACACCTAGACCCTAGGGTGCCTTGCCCATTATTAAAAGTATAACACCTACCCTGACTACTCTTTCCTGATGTCCACCTACTACTGGAACCAGCACGTTTCTCAGTAACCGCTTCTGAGCCACCTTTCTGTGGTTGTGTAACATCTACAAAAATGTCAACATCTTCTTTTCCAAAATCCAAAAAAACTCTACCATGCAGCTTCCTGCAAAACTCCTCGTTATAAATCCTCCAAGCTAACCCACGCCCTTATCTCGCTAGCTCATGTAACAAATATGGGTGTAGTAGGGTATGCCGGCGGCCGGGCTCCCGGCGGCCAGCATACCGGCGCCGGAATACCGACCGCCGGCATTCCGACAGCTGGGCAAGCGCAAATTACCCCCTTGCGGGCACGGTGGCATGCTACGCGCGCCACCCTATCTATTCTCCCTCCAGGGGGGTCGTGGACCCCAAGAGGGAGTAAAGGGGTTGGTATGCCGGCTGTCGGGATTCCGGCGCCGGTATACTGTGCGCCGGGATCCCGACAGCCGGCAAACTGAAGACCACCCAACAAATACGTACAGTATACTTGATTACATTCAAATGCTCCTGTGGTCTAGTCTCCAAATAACAAGCTGAAAAAACCAACATAGCTTTCGAATATGACTTGTATGCCTCCTCCCCTATACCAGATTTCCTTTTGGCAGCAGCTAACGCCTTCCTAGCTTTGCTTGTTAATGCAAACATGTTAACATACCTGCCCTCGCGTATGCAATCTTTTATTCTGGGCCGAACGCACCTTAAAACAGCCATGTTAGCACATCGTAGAGAATCCTCTGGACCCTCCTCCTCCGACATGCTAGAACTGCTGTGCTTGCACTTCCTTTTATGCTTCCTTTTGCAACCACTGCTATCACTATCCTCTGAATGTGAGGACTCAGTAGAAGATGTGGATGAACCACCCTCATTCCTGCACCTACGCCCACGCTTACGTTTATCAATAGGTTTCTGCTTGCATGATTTCTCTGTAACCACTGATTTATTAAGGTAGCTGCTTTCCGCACCCTCCTGTCGCGCCTCATTAAGACCATAATCAGACTCACCATCCAACCTTCCACAATCGCCCTTGCGGACTCGACAGCAGCAGCTGACTCAGCGGAATCCTCCTGTAGATCATAATCGATCACAGACTCTGCAGGAGAAATGCAAGGGGACATTAGAAACTCATCATGAACCTCTTGACCTTCCCTTTCCCTACGTGCTCCTGTGCCTGAACCAGCACCTGCTGTTTCCTGCTTCCTTTTCCTTTTCCTGTTTCCTTTATTCATATTAGACCCTAAATGCACATACTTTCTCAAATCTTTCCCACCTGCACAGCCAGCTGTAATAACGGGGACAAGTGCTGATAACACTGAGATGCATATAGAAGCCACCCCAGACGGATTCCAGCCAGCAGCTTTACACCCCCCAGTCTGACGACTGCACCCTGAATGCGCACAGCATCTGCATATGACCGCCCAGTGGCCGTGAGTCTGCCTGGTGTCCCCTCAGAAACATCACTTCTGCCCCACACACTCGGGTTCAAATGCACAGCTCTCTGCGGTACATTTGCATTAGCTCGGCTCGAGATAACCACGCACTTACCAACGTCTCATATACCCCCATTGCGGCCCCTCAGACTGGCCCTTTCCCTACTACCCATGCCATGCGATGCTCCCAATCCATGCACCGCTATTTGTTTACCTGCAGCCCGAGCTTTCCTTCCAGACTGCACACCTCTAGAAAGTCCAGACCTGCCACGTACACCTCTGACCGCCATGGTCTCCTGCGGGGCGACTGCGACGAACCTCCGGGACATGCAATCCTGAGGTGACCCCTCTTGCAGCTAATGCACCTCGCATCACCCCACTCCATGACACCACCAGAGCACCAACACTGCGGGACATGTCACTGTCAAGCTGTACGTCAATAGCCGTAACACCGCTATGTCTGCCACCTGAGTGTGTCACAGACGTACTAGGCACCCGACCTCTGTGTGACGCAGCACCGCCCGTAACCAAAGCTTTCTCTGGAGGTCGAGCCCAACCCCTGGCGGTGGTCCTACTACCCTTATTAGATCACCCCCACCTTTTTCTTGAACAGTCCTACCCTGCGTCACTGGCTTCACGGTGCCTACTCCTCTGTCTTCCATAAACCGGAGAGGGGGACCCACGGCACGGCTGGGCCTCGGCATGTTAAGCAAAGAATAGATTAAATTAAGGAAAGATTTGAGAAAAAGAGGAAAAATAGAAAAGAGAAAAGAGTATGAGAAGAAATGAAAAGTACAATAAATTCCACAATTGTAAGCTATTCCGTACAGCACAAACATAGAGCACTTCACTGCTCAATTTTCATGAGGAAAAGAGGGAGAATCTAATCAATCCTCACCTCATAAATACTAATCCCCGCCCATCACCTGATTTACCAACCTGCTCATAGGCCAACCTATAACCATGGTAATACCTACACCTGTTGCCACTGCTTAGAAGCATACTACTCAGAATTTTATGTCACTATGGACATATAAAATGTCCTCCGTTCTCTTTCCTTTCAATAGCCCCAAATACAAAACAAAATGAAAAATAAAACAATAAACTATATTGGGTCATTCAGTGATTAGCTAGTACTTTATCTCTTACAATTTTATCTCTCTCCAGGCTTTGATAAATACCCCCCTAAGTACCTGGATCTTATTCCAAGGGCTATTAATAGTATGCCTTTGCCCTTTCATACATGGGTATGTTTAATTTAGTCAACTTCCCTGGATGTTGTAGGACTAAAAATAATCTCTAGCCGCAGTCAGGTATAGTGTATATATTTTTGAGCGCGTTTTTTTTTTATTCTGAAGCATAACAAACAATAAAACAAGTATTGTCAGTGATGCATAAAACACAAACACTACAGCAGTAAAACAAAGTAATGTCAGAAGTGAGATCTTCTTAGTGAAAGATATACTTTACCATAAAAGTAAACCTAGAACATGAAGAACCGTATAGTACAGTATATTTTTATTAACAGTATTGTATTGCAGGGCATCCAGTATCTACCGTATTTTCATCAGATGCTAAATATTACAGGGGGTGCAGTGTAGTTCTCTTCCCACAAGCCAAGTACACACTTTGCGCTCAGGCCCATCTGTTTAAGCATGTTTTGCGAAATGCCAGAATCAAGTGAACTTGCAGTGATAGACCTACTATTGTACTTGACTGGGTACACACTTATACCCCTTTTGCACCAGCAGCTTTGAACACGGGTTATTGGCATACGAGCGTGCATAACCCGTGTTCCTGTGCGGTGTGAAAGGTACCAGGGGCAATATACCAGGTTGAGCGACCTGGTATTTCAACCCTGCTAGCGAGCAGGGATGAACACGTGTTCAACCCGGCTCGCTGTGCGGTGTGAACGGGAGCCGGGTCAGTGGGACCCGTTTCCCGTTCACAGTGTGTGGTGGACGGGCGGCACTTGGAGATCATGTGATCTCCCAGCACCGCCCACGCCGCGTCACCGCCGACGTCACCAACCCGGCATATTGCCGGGTTGCAGTCTGCGGTGTGATACGGGGTATTGAGGCAGATCGCTCCCGGGTGCAACCCGCCTCAGACGGTATGAAAGTGGTATTAGATGATATCGGTATGACAAATCGTGCTGATTGTCTAGTACAGAGGTTCTCAAACTCGGTCCTCGGGGGCCCACACAGTGCATGTTTTGCAGGTCTACTCACAGAATTGCAAGTGAAATAATTAGCTCCACCTGTGGACCTTTTAAAATGTGTCAGTGAGTAATTAATACACCTGTGCACCTGCTGGGTTACCTACAAAACATGCACTGTTTGGGCTCCCGAGGACCGAGTTTGAGAACCTCTGGTCTAGTATTTTTTCATCAATTGTTCGTTCCCGCGGTTCGCATGTGACATCTACTAGGTGGCCATGCTGCATGGCCAACTGGAAGATATGTGCGTGACCCGGTACAGTGTAATGAAGAATGGAACGAGATGTTGGTCCATTGTTTATTATATCATTTAATGTGTACGGGCAATCTGGCATGGTCCGAGCCAAAGGGAATTCGGCCTATCAGTCTGACTGTCTCTCAGCCTAATGTGTACCTGGCCTAAGATGCCTACAGCACAAAATCTCTACAACAGAAAGGTTTTGTGCTATATATAAGACTTTTGACTATATATCATACCATGTAATATTACAATATTGTAAAATAATCAGACAGTGCAAATGTGTATTTTGTATTTGCATGATATAAATATTTTGTGACAATTCTATCCAGATTAATTTTCCAGACATTAAAATGTTTTACATTTTTTTAGATCACCTTTTGCTGCGGTCACTGATTACTCAGTTACAAGAAACAATGTAATTCAGCTGTGCTTGGAATTGACAACAATCGTTCAGCAGGTTTGTATGATGTGAACATGAATAACATTGCTTTGTATTACAATTCTTTGTTTTTAAGGACCTTGTTTTTTTGTGGTAATAAAAGTATGAAAATGTAAACTAAAATAATATAAAAGCTGCTGCTTATAGATCTACAAAGCAGTTTTCAATAGTTAGTAGGTGCATATCAGGCTTTCAATATTAAATACTGTCATCATTTTGATTGTCTTACGCTGAGTACACACTAGACTAGACGCTCCATGAGCAATATCGCCTAGTGTTTTCCCTACCCTCCCGGGAGGCCGATATAGTGCGTACACACTTAACGATATTGTTCAGTGACGTCACCCCACCGCCAGCCTAAAAATGCAATTTTGGCAGACCTAGCCAAATTTGACCTGCATGTACAGATGACAACAATGGGGGTAATTCCAAGTTGATCGCAGCAGGAAATTTTTTAGCAGTTGGGCAAAACCATGTGCACTGCAGGGGGTGCAGATATAACATTTGCAGAGAGAGTTAGATTTGGGTGGGTTATTTTGTTTCTGTGCAGGGTAAATACTGGCTGCTTTATTTTTACACTGAAATTTAGATTGCAGATTGAACACACCACACCCAAATCTAACTCTCTCTGCACATGTTATATCTGCCTCCCCTGCAGTGCACATGGTTTTGCCCAACTGCTAAAAAATTTCCTGCTGCGATCAACTTGGAATTACCCCCAATATCATTAACGACCTGCGGGAGCGCGCCTCGTTAACGATATAGTGCGTACACTTCGGGTGATATTACAAGCGATATCGCTCAGAAGAGGCAAAATTAGTGATGGCGGTCATTCTGAGTTGATCGCAGCCAGCAACTTTTAGCTGCTGCTGCGATCAACTAGTTCACGCCTATGGGGGAGTGTATCTTAGCTTAGCAGGGCTGCGATTGCTTGTGCAGCCCTGCTAAGCTAAAAAAAATTCAAGCAAAACTAGACTAGCCCTATACATACTTACCCTGTGCGACGATCCCTGCGATGCTGGAGCCGGCTCTGACGTCAGACATCCGCCCTCCGTTCTGCTGGACACGCCTGCGTTTTACTCACCACTCCCCGAAAACGGTCTTCAGTGCTCCAGATCCGCCCAGGTACGCCTTCTTCCTGTCAATCTTCTTAGTGGTCCGCTCTGCGACCGCTTTCTTCTCTAGACGCGACGTAACCCATTGACCCCTGTCGCCGGGTAACATCGTGCACAAGCACTGCGGCCGCCGCGCATGCGCATTCCGCACCCGCTGCGTGCGAACGGGTCGGAATGACCTCCGATATCGCTCAAAATATCTTGTAGTGTGTACGGCTTAAGTCACTTTAAAGATTATCTTTAGTTGGCTGGTTGAAACATTAATAAAGTAATGTATAGGAGCAAACGACACTGTCATACATTTGTTCCAAGACACTCAAACATGTACGAAGTCGTATTTAACCAAGTTGTCTGAATGACGATTTTTGTGTGTTTTCTGGCTTTTGGTAGCAAGTGGCCAATTGTTGTTTGTTCTCATACCTTACCAGAGTTTTGGTTGGAAAAATAACCTATAGATGTGTGAAAAAAGACATGTAAAATAGCTTATACACTACATGCAATGATATCACTGCATCTTGTTGTACGTTTGCTTCCTGCGCAGTCACACCCCCAAAGTCATGTACATGGTGTGTTGTGGGGGAAATGTGTTTTAATGTAAAAGTACTTTGAGCAGCAAATGTATAAACCTTTTAATCTCTTTAAATAAAGCTGTCAGTATAAATAGTTATATGTTACATTGTCTTTGTTACATATTTCTTGATGCAATGTAGAATGCAAGCTTCTGTTTTGTAACACATGTCCTTCTATAAGTAACATTTTTGCACTTACCATTCCAAATATGGAAAAAAGTTCATATACAGTATTGTGGTCTTTTACCTACTATTTACGCATCATCCTAATCATACATACTTAACATACATTTGTAAAGCCAGATCTAGTGTTGGATTACGCTGCTCTGACCCCACCATAAGCTAGCTATGTGAGTGCAGCATGGACTTGTGTTTTACAAGTCCTTGATTTTACATACTGTGTGCACACAGTAATCATGTCATGTAGTCTAATGCAAATCTCCTATTGATCTCAGCAGCTGACATTTGGTAAAGAACTACTTCAAGAATGTTAACAAGCATCAATGCGGCACTTGGGCCTCATATTTTCTTCCCCTCCTCTCGAGTTTAACTGTGATCAGAGCCTTAACCCTGCACAGCAGTGATTGTAGGCTGGAGCAGGGAGGTCATATTGTCCCTTCTAAATTAGCACATGCTGTATGGTGCTCTCCATTCTTAACATTGCTACAAAGGGCATGTTTTACATTTGAATTTAAAATGGAGAATTATGCTTTTGATCTGAGTGAGCATTTGCTGTAAAATGTGACAAATGCTTTAGCTATTTCTTTCTCTTGTGCTGTATGTGAGCGTCAAAATGTATTGCTACAATACATTTCTATACGGTTCTCTCTCAATATGTCTAGTTTATACATATTGTATAATGATCAAGAGCATAGACACTTGTGATTCAAACATTGACATTGTAATTCCAGTTACAGATCTATTGGTTGATGTAAGGCTCGCTGGCATTCCCTATGCTCAGCATAATATCCAATACAAGAACCCAGCCAGCATTCATCTGCTCTTTATTCCACCATACTACTAGTATTGTAAATGGCGGTTCCTCATGTATATTGTGTCCAGGTTGTTTACAAGTACTTTGTTTTTCGACCCAGCAATCAATACTAGATTCTCTTTAGTAAAGTGGGTTAAATGTGTGTTAAATAGAATCTGTATAAAGCTTTTGTTCTTCTGCTTTGTAACATCACAGCATGGCAGAGAATTCTAATACTTATTCTCCAGATGGAATAATGGGGTCTATATTTACTAAGCCTTGGATGGAGATAAAGTACCAGCCTCCTAACTGTCATTTTTCAAACCCAGCCTGTGACATGGCAGTTAGACACTGATTGGCTGGTCATTTATATCCGTCCACTTTATCTCCACTCAAGGCTTAGTAAATAGACCCCAAAGTGTCTTATTTATACACAAGGGCATACCTGTTATCACAGTGCTCCATGTGGCTGTACTGTAAGGAACATTTGTGCTACCAGGCCCCATTGCAGAGTTTGGCACCAATGCAATTACATGAGTTGACCGAAAATTCCCTAATGCAAGTTAAAAATCTGCTATTCAATTAGAAATCCATGGGTCTCAATGGGAGTTAACGCAGAGCTTCGGTAACAGCTCCTGATCAAGTGCAGTACCCCTTGGACACCTCATCCAGTGAATAAAAATGTATTTAGAGATTTTCAAATAGGAAAATATGGGCAATAAAGACATGTCATTTTTTATGTGATTTTTGTTTAAAAAGCAGAAAAATGGGTTAAATGATTTGTGACATGTATGTATAGGTGTTGTATTGATGGGAAAACAGTTTCCGAATTTGTAGATTGGAGTTGCAAGTGTTTTTTTTATCCAAATGTTTACAAACTTGTATATGCACAATTAAATACCACTATAGTGGAACAGTAATATAGCCCAAAATTATCTAGACACATTTATTTCCTCTAATGGGTATGATTTTTCCATCATTTTAAAGGTTGCAGATATCAATCATTTAACACCATTTAACTGCCTCTAGTACTTTGCTTATGGCCACTGACAGCCTTCTACACCGTCCTATTCTCTTATTTGCCATTTGGGTTGAAAATAATGTCCCCACTCCTTTATGTACTTCACATGGGTCCCACAGAATTAACACGCAACGTGCAACTTCCTGTTTCTAATTAAAGTGCAAGGGACATTTGCATAAAGTTAATCCATGAGCACAAGGCATGGAATCCCCGGCTAATTGAATTGTCCCTTTAATATGGCTTCATCATGCTTATCCTATTCTCCCTGAGGGTTCAGAAGAATCCTGATTTTTTTCCTGACCACTAGAAAAGTGGTTAGATCTTCCACATCCCACTCGCTTCCTCCTGAAGTGGCCAGCATGGGGAGATAATACCGGGAATTGCGGATCCGCATGGAGGGTACAGGACTTCTCCAGGGGAGGAGAAATGAAAGTTCAGCATGCACAGTCATAATTATTTTTCCCAAGCATTTATATGATTTTAAAACGAATGATGATTAAATGGCTGTATATACAGAATAATTGACTGTTTTATATTAACATAGTTACTGTACTACTATGTAGGATATGGACTGTGTATGGCGCAGATACTGTATGGTATGGTTTGACTTTGTGATGGTGCATACAGGGCTCCATCACAGTTATGTTATGAGACCAGATATGTCTAGTTCCTCCCCTGGGCAGAAACCAAATGTGCTGAATTGATAAATAATCCACAGTACCAGCCCCTGTAAGAAAAAACAACAACAACCTGGTAGCTATGTTATTGGACTGTGCCTTGATTTCTATTGCAACTTTCACTGGTATACTTAGTAGGCCAGCCTCAAATGTGGTTGGAGGTGCTATCACTGCTGCTTACATAGAAGCAGCAGTGATGGCACTAAAATGGTAATGCAGCTGGTTTTAATCAGCCACAGAAACTATGTAAAGCTAGGCACACACTATACAATTATCTGTCAGATAATCTGGCAGATTTCGCTGGTTGGAATGAAAATCTGGTAATGGATGAGCGCAAATGACAATCGACCATTTGCTCCCAAACACTGGAAAACGAACAAAAACCTGTCATTCATACAAATTGGTTAAACAGAAATTAATTGGTCAGTACAGATGGTGTAATGGTTAGCATTACTGCCTCACAGCACTAAGGTCATGGGTTTGATTCCCACCATGTCCCTAACTGTGAGGAGTTTGTATATTCTCCCCATACCTGCGTGGGTTTCCTCCAGGTACTCCGGTTTCCACCCACAATCCAAAAATATACTGGTAGGTTAATTGGCTTCCAACAAAAATTAACCCTAGTGTGAATGTGTCTGTGTGTACATGTGATAGGGAATATAGATTGTAAGTTCCACTGGGGCAGGGACTGATGTGAATGTCCAAATATTTTCTGTAAAGCGCTGCGGAATATGTGTGCGCTATTTTAATAACTGGTAATAAATAAATAAATTTAATCAACTGGGATGAACAGCTATTTTTGTCTGTTTTGCAGTGTTTGGGAGCAAATGATCGATTGTCTTTTGTCCTTATCCATTACCAGATTTTCATTCCAACCAGCTAGGACTGCCAGATAATCTTCTAGATAAATATTTATATATATATATATATATATATATATATATATACATATATACACACACACACTGTCACCAAAAATTCCAGCACTCTTTAAAAGATGAATGCATTGACTGTGTGCCATAATAATAAATGTGCACTTGCATAGGTCCAGACTGGCAAATCCCGACCGAGAAAGGCACTACAGGGCTTAGGCAATCAATAAATGCTTTTATGTCAATACATTACATATACCACTTGAATGTCAATGCTGCATTTCCGTACCTTGCAGAGTCTCTTCATCAGGACAGTGGCAATGGGAGCAATAAAGAAAAATAAACAATTACTCTTTATTGCTCCCATTGCCACTGTCCCGATGAAGGTACCCGGCGAGGTCCGGAAATTCGGCATTGACATTCAAGTGGTATATGTAATGTATTGACAAAAAAGCATTTATTGATTGCCTAAATCCTGTAGTGTCGGGATTCGCCAATCTGGACTTAAGCATGTATGTGTGTGTGTGTGTATGTATGTATGTATGTATGTATGTATGTATGTATGTATATATATATATATATATATATATATATATATATATATATATATATATATATATATATATACTGGCATTTCTACCCGTTCTTCACATGGGAGTTTCTGATTGTCACGGTTGTAAATATACATGAGTGTTAAAAATTTGGTAAATCTACAGAGCTGTAGATTTGAGATGTCTGAATGCGTGTGTGTGTATATCATGTGGGAAGGGGCATCATAGCAAGTGATTTCACTGGACCCCAGACAAAAAAAAGTCTGCTGGAGGTTACTGTCAGATGGCCCTAGTAAAGACACCAGTGATCACCACACGACCAGATGCTGCAGCCCACGTCTGACAAAAGCTGAGGGCAGCATCAGATAAAGGTTAAACATGGGGTCTTAAAAAATTTGTGTCTGAAACAGAAAAAAAATAGAGGAAAGAAGGAGAGTCGGCAAAGAGCGGACAGATAAAAGAGGAATGAGAAAGGAGGGAAGCCAGAGAATGACATAGAAAGACAGAAAATAAAACAAAGAAGAAACTGGAGAATTAATAGGGGTAAAAGAAAGGGGTGTGGTTCATCAAATCGACAGTGTCTAGGTCGACAATGTTTAGGTCGACCACTATAGGTCGACAGTCACTAGGTCGACATTGATGGAAGGTCGACAGGGTTTCTAGGTCGACATGTGCTAGGTCAACAGGTCTAAAGGTCGACATGAGGATTTTTTTTTTGTGTCATTTTCTTCGTAGAGTGACCGGGATCCCAAATTAGTGCACCGCGTCCCCTCGCATGGCTCGCTTCGCTCGCCATGCTTCGGGCATGGTGCCTTCGCTCCGCTACCGCTTCGCTCGGCACACTTTACCGTTCCAATCGTAGTCCACGTGGATCGTTAACTATGAAAAAATAAACAAAAAGAAAAAAATGTGAAAAACTCATGTCGACCTTTAGACCTGTCGACCTAGCACATGTCGACCTAGAAACCCTGTCGACCTTCCATCCATGTCGACCTAGTGACTGTCGACCTATAGTGGTCGACCTAAACATTGTCGACCTAGACACTGTCGTTCTTCAGACCGGATCCCAAAAGAAAGATGTTAAAGACATAAACTGTGTTGGACACTGAGGAGACCGTATCAGGCACATGCAGTACAAGGTAAGGTACACTACAGAACACAACACAGTACTTTTTTTATGAAAGTCTTTCAGAGCAAAAAGTCCGCCTAAAGGTAGAGACTTCTGTAAACTAACCTTAACTACAGCCAACAGTCATAGGCTAACCGCTAACAAATCCAATATACCCCCACTCTAGTGGGTTAATCCATGCCAGGGTTACTACAGTCTTCTGTTTATCTTCTTTTATAAAAGTTCAGTACTCACAGCAAATGTGTTAAAAGTAAAGACAATGCAGATGCACAACATAATGAATATGAAATATATATTGTGGGTTAAACTTCATGAGAAACTTGTAATTCATCATAGATCAATGGGAATTAATCAACTACTACTCTTAGAAACTGAGATCACTAAGGGGGACATTTACTAAGCAGTGATAAGAGCGGAGAAGTGAGCCAGTGGAGAAATTTCCCCATCAACCAATCAGCAGCTCTGTATCATTTTATAGTATGCAAATTATAGATGTTACTTCAGTGCTGATTGGTTACCATGGGCAACTTCTCCACTGGCTCACTTCTCCGCTCTTATCACTGCTTAGTAAATGTACCCCTAAAAATCGTTAAAGCCATAACAGTTGATGACCTCAGATCAGGCAAACCCAGACTTTATAGACTTAATAGTGAGGGTGTGCTCACAGAAACGTGAGCTACATATTAATAGTGTGACTTCCATTGCATCAAATAGCCCCTCTCGGCATGCCAATCCCAGGCAACTCAGCCATGCTTAGCATCTTTCTCGCTCAAAATGTGCATCTTATTAGCATAAATAAGACAACAGGGAGGTACAAAACTACTTTGCTAGATTTCACTGCTTGATGTACGACACTTGTGTATCTGTGTGTGACTGAGTCTGTATCTGCATATAAGGTGCTACAATGCTGTAGCTTTTTCTTAAACCAAGCTCTTTCTTATACCAAGCTCTGATGTGCTTCACGTGCGACTTTGTACATGTTTAAAACTAATTTCTGTGCTGTTAAAGCCACAACCAAGCATCTCTAGTAATCTGTGAGTGGCGTTTCGCTGCGTCTGCAATGATAATCAGATGCAAAATTTAAAGCTAAAAATGGTACGCTACACCACTCAGTGTCTAAGCGGGGCGAGGTTTCTTGCACCATATGGCGTATTGAGGCTAGGTGTAAGAGGACAACTCTGTATACAAATCTTGGAGTAATCGTACACACTGATGATGAAGACTTGTAGTAAACCATGTGAATACTGTATCCTGCCAATGCAGCGGCGTAGGTATCTTATTATTATTATTATTACCAGTTATTTATATAGCGCACACACATTCTGCAGCGCTGTACAGAGAATATTTTGCCCATTCACATCAGTCCCTGCCCCAGTGGAGCTTACAATCTATATTCCCTACCACATATACACACAGACACATTCACGCTAGGGTTAATTTTGTCGGGAGCCAATTAACCTACCAGTATATTTTTGGATTGTGGGAGGAAACCGGAGTACCCGGAGGAAACCTAGGCAAGTACGGAGAGAATATACAAACTCCGCACAGTTAAGGCCATGGTGGGAATCGAACCCATGACCTCTGTGCTGTGAGGCAGTAATGCTAACCATTACACCGTCCGTACTGCCTTAAAATGAATACACAAGTATGGGCGAATATAAAGGTTTCTTTTTGGGCACGCATATTTTAAGCTATCTATATTTGATTTACTTCCTGCGCTGCATCAGGCCCACCATGTTTACTGGCAAAGCAGATGTAGAACTCAAAGATTATGGGGAGATTTATGAAAGCATCACCACGGTTTCATACAGTACCTTGCCGAAATGCACTGACCTGTCTTTCCGATCACTTCATTTCACCCCAGTTTCCATCGTAACTTTGCTTATAAAAGAACAAGCATAAGCTATAGGGGTTTCTTTTTCCTTTTCAGTCAGACCTTTTTAAGTGTCAAGGTTTTGTTTTTTATATAGTTTTGCAGTAATTATGCACAGCATGACATTCACCAGGCTGACAGTGTGCCAAGGTTAGTATGACCTGTGATACAGATGAGCTTGACAGAAGCAATTTCCAGCTATTCTGTTTTTAACAGTTAACAGTGTTGAGAACATTCTACTTAGTATTTTCCGGATATCTAATAGAAATTAATGTGAAATTCACTTCTCTTTCTTTTCTGTTATGCTCTTTTCACATAATGTGATTCATTTATTTTTATTATTATTATTATTATTATTATTATTATTATTATTATTGTTATCATCATTATGTCCATGTAAAGGTGCATACACACGGTGTGATTTTGACTATGTGCAAATTTTGACTATGAGATTTCCCTTGAACTCCCCGAAGGCCAGAACCACCAATTTTGACTATATTTACTTGCGATTTTGCCTATACCAGAAACTAGATTATACACTTTGTAGGCAAAATTGCCATGCCTGCACGGTCTATTTTTTCTTCCGATACAGACACTGTGGGAGCGTGTATCCGTATAGCAAGCTGTATACACTTGGGGCCTAGTTCAGACCTGATCGGTGCTGTGCATTTTCGTACAGCAGCCGATCAGGTCTGAACTGCGCATGTGCCAGCACCTCAGTGCGCTGGCGCATGCCAGACGGCCGACGACCGTATCAGCCCTGTGATCTGATTGACAGGCAGAGGCGTTCGCTGGGCGGGAGGGGGTGGGCCGGCGGCGTTAGCCTGCTGTTTTAGGAGTGCGGTCCGGGCGTCACAAGTGTGCCTGCACTGTGCGGGGGGGGCGGGCCGCGGTAGCTGCGACCCTCACAGCGACGAGTAGCTCCCTGCCAGCGCGCAGGAGCTGCGCGGGTAGGGAGCAACTCTTCGAGTACAAAAGCATCGCCACTGTAGATTATACAATGTGTAATGACAGAAGGGGACAAAGGCTGCAGTGAGACTGTGAAGAGTTTGTCACTGGCAGATGAGCATTTTCCAGTGGTGACATTCCTGACACTATCATTTTTTTTTTTAGGATAGTGCAGTGGTGTATCTAGGATGGGTACGTGCCTTGGGCGCCAAATTATGGGGTTTTAATTTTTATGGCTAAAAAGGTCATTCAACTTTTCATTTATGACCATCACATTCAGCTCCCTTCATTTTTAAGTAGTAGCGAGTCAGGTGACGATGTGTTGCATTAAAGTGCAACAGCACCAGTTGACAAACCCAGCACCAGAAATCTTGGGGCTAATTACACTAATGCCCAACCCCCTCCCCTTCCTCCCCATCTCATGAATCATTTAAATGAATGAGAAAGCAGGCAATATTATGCAGCAGCATCACCGTGGTCTGTGAGGGGATGTGTCCTCTGGCAACAATCTTCCTGTATGTTAAAAAGCATTGTCAACTTCAAAATAAATACAACTTTACAGAGTCGTAACTACGTGTGTGCCAGGTGTGCCTGGCACACAGCGCAGTCGCCCTGGTGGCGCAACTGGCCGCATCCCCGTTACTTTACTCAGTGGCATTGTAATGAGTCAAATGTGTGTGTGTGTATGTGTGTATGTGTGTGTGTGTGTGTGTGTGTGTGTGTGTGTGTGTGTGTGTGTGTGTGTGTGTATATATAGAGAGAGAGTAGAAGTCTGGCATTCCCGAAAAGCAATGTAAATAACTGCACCTGGTGCCCTCACTTGCCAAGGGACATGCGCTTCCCTCATCCCAGCCTTCACAGCAGTGGTAGCCAGCCAATGTGGAAGGAGAGGGACAGCTGCAATGGTGCCACCACCAATTACAGTGTGCTGCTGCGGCTCCTGAGTCCCCGTCCCCCCTCCTCTTCCCCTGCCCGGGATCTGCCAGCAGCTGCACAGAGGAGCCTGACTGCCTGAGCCGGCGGGGAGAGAGTAAGTATCTATCTATCTCTATCTATCTATCTATCTATCTATCTATCTATTTATCGTAATGTGTAAAAAAAGGGGACGCTGTCTGCCGTAATGTGTAAAAGGGGCTCTACCTGGTGTATTGGCGCTACTGTGTGGCGCAATTTGAATAAGGGAGCCTATTGTGCACCGTAATATGAATTGGTATAATTGCGTGGCCACACCCCTTCCCATGAAGCCACACCCCTATATTTGCCTACGGCGTGCACTGCCCCTAATTTGCATAATGGGGGGGGGGCACCGATAAAATTTCTTGCACACAGCGCTAAAATGTCTAGTTACCGCACTGCAACTTTAATTTAGGCATTATATGCTTAACAGGCTTGGTCACATCGGGTGCAACATCCCTCCCTCTCCTATCTTCCCTTTTTCTTTATTTCTGAATCCTTTCCCCCATGTACTGTATTTGTTTTTCAAAACAGCAATACAAATTATTGATGATAAAAAAAGGCACCAATGAGACTAGTGATTTCAATGAAATCTGGAGAAAAAAAGAATGGCGTTAGAAGATCACTCATTGAAAATCAAAAGTCCCTTTAAATAGAACCTTCTTCATAATATTTTATTAATGTAAATGTGATTAAACTTTGCTAATAAGGCAGGTAACGTCCTTGGAGTGGAAATGTAATCTTAAATACAAGAGCAAAAATATTTTTTACTTCTGTTCTTTGTCATCCAACTATATTTGTAAACATTCATCCAATCAAGTTTTGCACACAATGTTTGTTACATATAAACACCTCGAGTCCTATTGGAGAAAAAGCGCTATATAAATAAAATTATTATTATTATTATTATTTCTGAGGTACCGTTTTTAAAGTAAAAGCA
This sequence comes from Pseudophryne corroboree, assembly GCF_028390025.1. Taxonomy (NCBI): domain Eukaryota; kingdom Metazoa; phylum Chordata; class Amphibia; order Anura; family Myobatrachidae; genus Pseudophryne; species Pseudophryne corroboree. The sequence goes on from NC_086445.1 coordinate 839,187,345, forward strand.
TTATGTCACTTATTTTAATTCAAATACCTCTTGTGTACTGTACCTTGAAAGCAGTTTTCACTTTACAGGTACAATAAATACAAAGTCAACTTTTAGGAAACAAAAGCATAAGTAGATCTTATAGTAGCGTTCATCGGGGGTAATTCCAAGTTGATCGCAGCAGGAATTTTTTTTGGCAGTTGGCCAAAACCATGTGCACTGCTGGGGGGGCAGATATAACATTTGCAGAGAGAGTTAGATTTGGGTGGGTTATTTTATTTCTGTGCAGGGTAGATACTGGCTGCTTTATTTTTACACTGCAATTTAGATTGCTGATTGAACACACCACACCCAAATCTAACTCTCTCTGCACATGTTATATCTGCCTCCCCTGCAGTGCACATGGTTTTGCCCAACTGCTAAAAAATTTCCTTTTGCGATCAACTTGGAATTACCCCCATGATTCAATGCACGTTGCTTCTATCACATGAGAATTGAGACAAACTTGTGGAATATGTTGTAGTTAGAGTGCCTTTAACAAATGTTTATCTCTGTTACTAATAGGCCTTGAATTTTCCATAGTAATATTGTTCAGGCAAAATATTGTTTATGTACCTCAATGTCCAGTACACCTACAGTATTTATCTCCCAACTTCAAGAGACCAAAATACCACTACGCAGGGTTTTTGTTTTTTTTCCTGAAAAATACTGATTTTGGTTAACACTTTTTATTGGCAGGTGTCTTGTTCATGTTTTTTTGTGCATTATTTAGGCAGCATCTCAACCGTAAACCTGTTATACCCTTGAGAACCACACCTCTCTTCCTATGCCCATACACATTCTTATTTACCTTTTAATACATTGACACAACCTTTCCTGACATGCTTAAATTATTTGTTAATCTTTTGTGTTTATTATATTTTCATTGTTAAGGTGTGACCGCAAATAATTTTCATAAGAGATTTACTATGCTCATGTGCTCTGAGTCTGTCCTCCTGACTTAAGCTGGGTATACACCATGCGATGGTGCAGCCCAGTGATGCAGCAATGCGATGCAACGATACGTTTCACTCCTTTACATACTGCATGATCCGCTGTTCATCAGTGCAATGTATAGTTACATGTAACGACACTGCATAAGCAGCGGATTCATCCCATTGGACTTGCAGCATATATATTGGGATGATGCAACTACCCAAGTCATCAGCGATAAATTGGATGGATGACCATTGCATCGTCTGATATATTGTATAGTGTGTATCCAGCATGAAGATATACATATAGATTGTACTTATGTCACATTTCATTGCAGATAGATATTTAGCATTTTAATTAGGAAAGTAAAGACAAAGTGAGTGTATGAATGTATGTGTGTGTATGTATGTATGTATGTATGTATGTATATATATATATATATATATATTTCTCTATCGTCCTAAGTGGATGCTGGGGTTCCTGAAAGGACCATGGGGAATAGCGGCTCCGCAGGAGACAGGGCACAAAAAAGTAAAGCTTTACTAGGTCAGGTGGTGTGCACTGGCTCCTCCCCCTATGACCCTCCTCCAGACTCCAGTTAGATTTTGTGCCCGAACGAGAAGGGTGCAATCTAGGTGGCTCTCCTAAAGAGCTGCTTAGAGAAAGTTTAGTTTAGGTTTTTTTCTTTACAGTGAGTCCTGCTGGCAACAGGATCACTGCAACGTGGGACTTAGGGGGAAAGTAGTAAACTCACCTGCATGCAGAGTGGATTTGCTGCTTGGCTACTGGACACCATTAGCTCCAGAGGGATCGAACACAGGCCCAGCCGTGGAGTCCGGTCCCGGAGCCGCGCCGCCGACCCCCTTGCAGATGCTGAAGCGTGAAGAGGTCCGGAAACCGGCGGCTGAAGACTCCTCAGTCTTCATAAGGTAGCGCACAGCACTGCAGCTGTGCGCCATTTTCCTCTCAGCACACTTCACTGGGCAGTCACTGAGGGTGCAGAGCGCTGGGGGGGGGCGCTCTGAGAGGCAAATATAAACCTTATACAAGGCTAAAAATACCTCACATATAGCCCATAGGGGCTATATGGAGATATTTAACCCCTGCCTGACTGGAAAAATAGCGGGAGAAGAACCCGCCGAAAAAGGGGCGGGGCCTATCTCCTCAGCACACGGCGCCATTTTCTGTCACAGCTCCGCTGGTCAGAACGGCTCCCAGGTCTCTCCCCTGCACTGCACTACAGAAACAGGGTAAAACAGAGAGGGGGGGCACATTAATGGCTATATATATATATATTAAAGCAGCTATAAGGGAGCACTTAATATAAGGATATCCCTTGTATATATAGCGCTTTGTGGTGTGTGCTGGCAGACTCTCCCTCTGTCTCCCCAAAAGGGCTAGTGGGTCCTGTCTTCATTAGAGCATTCCCTGTGAGTTTGCGGTGTGTGTCGGTACGTGGTGTCGACATGTATGAGGACGATATTGGTGTGGAGGCGGAGCAATTGCCAAATATGCAGATGTCACCCCCCAGGGGGTCGACACCAGAATGGATGCCTTTATTTGTGGAATTACGTGATGGTTTATCTTCCCTTAAACAGTCAGTTGAGGACATGAGGCGGCCGGACAATCAATTAATGCCTGTCCAGGCGCCTCAAACACCGTCAGGGGCTGTAAAACGCCCTTTGCCTCAGTCGGTCGACACAGACCCAGACACGGGCACTGATTCCAGTGACGACGGTAGAAATTCAAACGTATTTTCCAGTAGGGCCACACGTTATATGATTTTGACAATGAAGGAGACGTTACATTTAGCTGATACTACAGATACCGTAAAACAGGGTATTATGTATGGTGTGAAAAAACTACAAACAGTTTTTCCTGAATCAGAAGAATTAAATGACGTGTGTGATGAAGCGTGGGTTGCTCCTGATAAAAAGTTGATAATTTCAAAAAAGTTATTGGCATTATACCCTTTCCCGCCAGAGGTTAGGGCGCGCTGGGAAACACCCCCTAAGGTGGACAAGGCGCTCACACGCTTATCCAAACAAGTGGCGTTACCCTCTCCTGAGACGGCCGCACTTAAGGATCCATCAGATAGAAAGATGGAAGTTATTCAAAAGAATATATACACACATGCAGGTGTTATACTACGACCAGCTATAGCAACTGCCTGGATGTGCAGTGCTGGAGTAGTTTGGTCAGAATCCCTGATTGAAAATATTGATACCCTAGATAGGGACAATGTTTTACTGTCGTTAGAACAAATAAAGGATGCATTTATCTATATGCGTGATGCACAGAGGGATATTTGCACACTGGCATCTCGGGTGAGTGCTATGTCCATTTCAGCCAGAAGAGCCTTATGGACACGACAGTGGACAGGCGATGCGGATTCAAAACGTCACATGGAGGTTTTGCCGTATAAAGGGGAGGAGTTATTTGGAGTTGGTCTATCAGACTTGGTGGCCACGGCTACTGCCGGGAAATCCACTTTTTTACCTCAAGTCACTCCCCAACAGAGAAAGGCACCGACCTTTCAACCGCAGCCTTTTCGCTCCTACAAAAATAAGAGAGCAAAGGGCTTGTCGTACCTGCCACGAGGCAGAGGAAGAGGGAAGAGACACCAACAGGCAGCTCCTTCCCAGGAACAGAAGCCCTCCCCGGCTCCTGCAAAAACCTCAGCATGACGCTGGGGCCTCTCAAGCGGACTCGGGGACAGTGGGGGGCCGTCTCAAAAATTACAGCGCGCAGTGGGCTCACTCGCAGGTAGACCCCTGGATCCTGCAGATAATATCTCAGGGGTACAGGTTGGAATTAGAGACGGATCCTCCTCATCGTTTCCTGAAGTCTGCCTTACCAACCGTCTCTTCCGAAAGGGAGAGGGTGTTGGAAGCCATTCACAAGCTGTACGCTCAGCAGGTGATAGTCAAAGTACCCCTATTACAACAAGGAAAGGGGTATTATTCCACTCTATTTGTGGTACCGAAGCCGGATGGCTCGGTAAGGCCTATTCTAAATCTGAAGTCCTTGAACCTCTACATAAAAAAGTTCAAGTTCAAGATGGAGTCACTCAGAGCAGTGATAGCGAACCTGGAAGAAGGGGACTTTATGGTATCCTTGGACATCAAGGATGCGTATCTACACGTTCCGATTTACCCCGCACACCAGGGGTACCTCAGGTTCATTGTTCAAAACTGTCACTATCAGTTTCAGACGCTGCCGTTCGGATTGTCCACGGCGCCTCGGGTCTTTACCAAGGTAATGGCCGAGATGATGATTCTTCTTCGAAGAAAAGGCGTATTAGTTATCCCATACTTGGACGATCTCCTAATAAGGGCAAGGTCCAGAGAACAGCTGGAGACAGCTTTAGCACTATCTCAAGAGGTGCTAAGACAACACGGGTGGATTCTGAATATTCCAAAATCCCATTTAATCCCGACAACTCGTCTGCTGTTCCTAGGAATGATTCTGGACACGGTTCAGAAAAAGGTTTTCCTTCCAGAGGAAAAAGCCAAGGAGTTATCCGATCTGGTCAGGAACCTCCTAAAACCAGGAAAAGTGTCAGTACATCAATGCACAAGAGTCCTGGGAAAAATGGTGGCTTCTTACGAAGCAATTCCATTCGGCAGATTCCATGCAAGAATATTCCAAAGGGATCTGTTGGACAAATGGTCAGGGTCGCATCTGCAGATGCACCTGCGAATAACCCTGTCACCAAAGACAAGGGTGTCACTTCTGTGGTGGTTGCAGAAGGCTCACCTATTAGAAGGCCGCAGATTCGGCATTCAGGATTGGATCCTGGTGACCACGGACGCCAGCCTGAGAGGCTGGGGAGCAGTCACACAAGGAAGAAACTTCCAGGGAGTATGGACGAGTCTGGAAAAGTCTCTTCACATAAACATTCTGGAACTAAGAGCAATCTACAATGCTCTAAGCCAGGCGGAACTTCTCCTGCAAGGAAAGCCGGTGTTGATTCAGTCGGACAACATCACGGCGGTCGCCCATGTAAACAGGCAGGGCGGCACAAGAAGCAGGAGTGCAATGGCAGAAGCTGCCAAGATTCTTCGCTGGGCGGAGAATCACGTGATAGCACTGTCAGCAGTGTTCATCCCGGGCGTGGACAACTGGGAAGCAGACTTCCTCAGCAGACACGATCTTCATCCGGGAGAGTGGGGTCTACATCCAGAAGTCTTCAACATGTTAATAGACCGTTGGGAAAGACCAATTGTAGACATGATGGCGTCTCGCCTCAACAAGAAACTGGACAAATATTGCGCCAGGTCAAGAGATCCACAGGCAATAGCTGTGGACGCACTGGTAACTCCTTGGGTGTACCAGTCAGTGTATGTGTTTCCTCCTCTGCCGCTCATACCAAAGGTATTGAAGATCATACGGCAAAGAAGAGTAAGAACAATACTAGTGGTTCCGGATTGGCCGAGAAGGACTTGGTATCCGGAACTTCAAGAGATGCTCACGGACGAACCGTGGCCTCTACCTCTGAGAAGGGACCTGCTACAGCAGGGTCCCTGTCTTTTTCAAGACTTACCGCGGCTGCGTTTGACGGCATGGCGGTTGAACGCCAGATCCTAAAAGGGAAAGGCATTCCAGAAGAAGTCATTCCTACCTTGATTAAGGCACGGAAGGAAGTCACCGTGAAACATTATCACCGCATTTGGCGAAAATATGTAGCGTGGTGCGAGGATCGGAGGGTTCCGACGGAGGAATTCCAACTGGGTCGTTTCCTACATTTCCTGCAATCAGGATTATCTATGGGTCTCAAATTGGGATCCATTAAGGTTCAAATTTCGGCCCTGTCAATATTCTTCCAAAAAGAATTGGCCTCTGTCCCTGAGGTCCAGACTTTTGTCAAGGGAGTACTGCATATACAGCCTCCTGTGGTGCCTCCGGGGGCACCGTGGGATCTAAATGTAGTTTTAGATTTCCTCAAATCCCATTGGTTTGAACCATTGAAAAAGGTGGATTTGAAATATCTCACATTGAAAGTGACTATGTTACTAGCCCTGGCCTCTGCCAGGAGAGTATCTGAATTGGCGGCTTTATCTTATAAAAGTCCTTATCTAATCTTCCATTCGGATAGGGCAGAACTGCGGACTCGTCCGCATTTTCTCCCTAAAGTGGTATCAGCATTTCATCTGAACCAACCTATTGTGGTGCCTGCGGCCACTAGCGACTTGGAGGACTCCAAGTTGTTGGACGTTGTCAGAGCCTTAAAAATATACATTGCAAGGACGGCTGGAGTCAGAAAATCTGACTCGCTGTTTATATTGTATGCACCCAACAAGTTGGGCGCACCTGCTTCTAAGCAGTCGATTGCTCGTTGGATTTGTAACACAATTCAACTTGCACATTCTGTGGCAGGCCTGCCACAGCCTAAAACTGTAAAAGCCCACTCCACAAGGAAGGTGGGCTCATCTTGGGCGGCTGCCCGAGGGGTCTCGGCATTACAACTCTGCCGAGCAGCTACGTGGTCGGGGGAGAACACGTTTGTAAAATTTTACAAATTTGATACCCTGGCAAAGGAGGACCTGGAGTTCTCTCATTCGGTGCTGCAGAGTCATCCGCACTCTCCCGCCCGTTTGGGAGCTTTGGTATAATCCCCATGGTCCTTTCAGGAACCCCAGCATCCACTTAGGACGATAGAGAAAATAAGAATTTACTTACCGATAATTCTATTTCTCGGAGTCCGTAGTGGATGCTGGGCGCCCATCCCAAGTGCGGATTATCTGCAATACTTGTACATAGTTATTGTTAACTAATTCGGGTTATTGTTAAGGAGCCATCTTTAAGAGGCCCTTTCTGTTGTCATACTGTTAACTGGGTTTAGATCACAAGTTGTACGGTGTGATTGGTGTGGCTGGTATGAGTCTTACCCGGGATTCAAAATGCCTCCCTTATTGTGTATGCTCGTCCGGGCACAGTACCTAACTGGAGTCTGGAGGAGGGTCATAGGGGGAGGAGCCAGTGCACACCACCTGACCTAGTAAAGCTTTACTTTTTTGTGCCCTGTCTCCTGCGGAGCCGCTATTCCCCATGGTCCTTTCAGGAACCCCAGCATCCACTACGGACTCCGAGAAATAGAATTATCGGTAAGTAAATTCTTATTATATATATATATATATATATGTACCAAGCAAGAATCCGGCACTCAGACTGTATCCGACAAATATCTTGCCAGGTGCCCTCCGTGTTAGTCTGCTCAGCATACAGCCCTATATAGCATCAATATATAATATACATATATATACATATAAATATATAATCAGGCACTGGTTGACAACTTTTTGCCTGGGTTGCAAATACAATCAAGTGGCTCTGGCATTTCTACCAGCGCACAGCAAAATGGAACTGAAGCTTAAGGCTAGGTACACACTTAAACGATATTGGAACGACTGATCGGGCATATGGTTAAGTGTTTAGTGTGTATGCCTGATTGCGCACTTGAGGTGAAGGTTATAGTGGTCCCAGCAATTTATATACAGCACTGTGGATTTGTGCACTTTACAACGCACAGTGGAGAATGAATCTCAGCAGTTATTGCCACTTACAATAATGACAGTATTGGCCTCAGCATGGGGAAGGGAGGTGTGGTGAGGTAAATTTCTTAGGAGGCACTGGTTAGTACCAAAGCCAAATTTACACACAGTACTGTATATGAGCCAAAGGGTTCATGTGGGCATTATACACAGGTGCAGCAGTATAAACTCCTTGAAATTTGGTGGGTTTTGATCAGAGATGGGCAGAAAAAATAAGCAAGTGAGGCACTGCCTCCCCTGCCATAGGTGATACAAAGAAGATATTTTGAACATATTCTTTTTATTTTTTTATATACTTTATACAGTAAAAACTCTGGCACAAACGTTAGTATGATAGGAAAGGCTCTGCCTCGCCTGCCTCACCCTACCGCACGTCACAAGAGCACTTAATGAAATTCCATGTATCTCCACACTACCACCATGGGGAGCCGGTCACTGAGGCTTATAGTAGGTGGCAGCAAGCTCTGGAAAGGGGGTCGGTGGCTGGGGGGGTTTGTTTGATGGCTGTTACCTGCTGCGACAGTAAGATCTGGAGGAGAGGCGGGGGGAGTTGTTTGGCGGCTGTTAATGGCAGCATGCTCCAGAGAGGTAGAGCGGTGGCCACAGGAGGTGTTGTTTGGTAGCTGTTACCGGCCTTGCGGTAAGCTCTGGAGGAGTGGGGCTGAAGGCTGTGAGTGGTTGTGTGGCCACTCTTACCGGCTGGCCACTGACTCCTTAGAGAGGAGTTAAGGGAGGCAGTGTTGCTTGGCTGCTCCTCTGATTGTGTTATCAGTATAACACATGTCAACAAGCAGCCGTGTGCCACTGGGAGCAAAGAGCATTCTCTCTGCATGCCTACATAGCCAGCCATATACAGTATATGTTGCTGCGAGCGGCCGTTGATCTCTAAATTTGAAGCGGCCCCGGGATATGCAGACGGCCCTGCCTAGACCGCCACTGATATATGTTTCCTAATTATAATCCGGTCAGAACTGCCTGCCAAAGGCCGTCAGGCCGCTACGATCGCCTCTGCCTGATTGAGGCAAAGGCGGTCACTGGGCATGGGGGGGGCGGAACGGCGGCGTTTGGCCGCCGTTTCGTGTGCGCGGTCCGGCCAAAGCAGGCGTGGCCGGACCGAACGGGGTGAGTAGCTCCCGGCCAGCACGCTAAAACTGCCCTGGTCGGGAGCTACCCTTGAAGTGCAAAGGCATCGCCGCTGTGCGATGCCTTTGCACTTCTGCGGGGGGGGGGGGGGTGCGCACTGACATGCGGGGGCGGTATAGCCCTGTGCTGGGCGTCCCCCCGCATTTCAGTGTGAATGATTGTAGCTGTGCTAAATTTAGCACAGCTACGATCATCTTGGAATGACCCCCATAGGGCGAGATGTAATATAGGGGGACATTTACTAAGCAGTGATAAGAGCAGAGAAGTGCCAATGGCAACCTATCAGCACTGAATTAACATCTATAATTTGCATACTGTAAGATTATACAGAGCTGCTGATTGGTTGATGGTGCAACTTCTCCACTGGCTCACTTCTCCGCTCTTATCACTGCTTAGTAAATGTCCCCCAAAGTCTGAGATCGCCAGAGATGCGGGATGCTGGACGATTTGGGGTGTTTTTTTTTTTTTTTTTAAAGGGCAATCACAGGGCACGGTTAAGCCTTGTAAGTGATTGCCCCTTTAAAAAAACATTTGAGATCAGCCAATATGCCGCACCTTCGTTGATATCAGACCCTATTACATATCTTCCATAGTCTTCTTCTAAGTTTTAATGCACAGAGCATTCGCCCAGGTTTTGTGTTTAATCTTAGCTAATGCTTTTTATGTTACAAAGATGCTAGTTACATTTGTAGTGGTGTCAGGGAAATACATAAACTTGTTTACTTGTACAGTTGTAGTCGAATGTTTGAATCTCAATATAAAAAGAACTTAATTTAGCCTTTGATGGTACAAATTTAAATTTTACATATCTCTGCACATTTTAATGCACAATTAATTTTTATGAGTTAAATGCAGCAGCTTGGGAAACACAAACAATAAATGTGGCATGTACAAATGTTTGGGTATCCCCCCAGTTGATATAGTGATATTATTTTTAAGTCTCTTTAAAACTTGATTTGACTCTTTACGCTTTAAGTCTAAGCCCCACGTGAATATTAGTCCAGAGGTAATTATTTTGATCCATATAACCCTTTAGAATAGTGTGACTACACTCAAAACCATGGCCATACTTCTCTACTCTACCTGAATGTCCAGCAAACTCTAGAATTGTAGGGTAGATCTACCCCACACCCCTTCCCCCTCCCGCTCCCATTAGCTTTCATCTGTTTCTCCCCTCTGTCCTTCTCTCAAAGGAATACAGCAATCGGCAAGTATGACAATGGGCTCTTCTAAGGCTGGAAACACATCAGAATGATGGGCAAACAAAACAATTGCCGTTCGATTTCCCTTCATCCCAGAACAAACGATCTGGAGCATTCACTCTATGCAGTACTTCAAGCGACAGCACGATATATCATATAATTGTATAACATTTGATTTATCATTGCTCCTGTACACACTATGCAACAATCTTAAAGATCCCTGCAAAACTGAATAATGGTCTGTACAGTGGCTGCACAAACAATATACTGTGTAACTGTCGCTGGGCTGTTTCTAGCCAATTTGGCTCCCAGTGCGAGATTTAAAAATGCGCCCCCCCATGACATAAAAAAATGTGCCCCCCCCCCACACACACACACCTAGATAAAAAAAAAAAACTTGCGCGCACACCCAGCAAGGGGGCGTGGCCTCATCTAAATTGGTGTGGCCTCATTTAAATGGGCATGGCCTCGTCTGAAAAGGCTACCTCACAATCCAGTTTTGGACCCTGCTCCAACAGATCACGACCACCACAGGAAAAAAAAATTCTACCATATTAAGCCCCACACAGTAATGCCCCCTGCACCATATTATGCCACACACCGCAATGCCCTTGATACATTAAATCCCCACACTACGGCAGGCAAGAGTCCTCATTTCACACATTACGGCAGGTATCCCCATTTTACACATTGAGAGAGAATATTTACAGATGCAATTACCGCTCTTCGGCCCGCCTCGCCAGTCGCTCCTCGCGCCGGCCTTTCCCTCTTCCTAACTTGGATCCCCCTCTGTACTCCGCTCGGGGGGGGGGGGGGAGTTTCGCGGAGTGACGGGGTTGCGTCGTGACGTAACGACGCAACCGCATCATTCCGTGAAACTCCGCCCCCCGAGCAGGTTACTCGGGGAGAAATAGGAGGGGGAAGCAGGGAGCCACAGTTAGTGCCGCGGCGGGCGCCCAGTGCGGTTGCACTGCTCGCCTGCCCCAAGAAACGGCCCTGAACTGTCGTCCATCTGATGTGCTGCACAGAAGATGAGAAGACGCGATGAACAACACATTGTACAAGCGACTGTGCATACACATTAGATGATATGAACAATATGCTGTTCCAATTCTTCTCAAAACAACAAATCATTCAATATATTGTCTTATGTGGTTGTTAGGTCGAGTACACTTAGGTCGACAGTCATTAGGTTGACCACTATTGGTTGACATGCATTAGCTCGACATGGTTCCAAGGTTAACGCTGACAGAAGGTCGACATGCCAAAAGTCGACACAGGAAAGGTCGACATGAGGTTTTCACTTTTTTTTTTTTTGACCTTGTTCATACTTTCTGATTCACGTAGACTATGATTGGGAATAGTACCCTGTGCTGATCGCAGCGGTAGTGGAGCGAGACACCTTGTCCGAAGCATGGATAGCGATGCAGGTGCACTAATTGGGGTTCCTTTTGGCGTTACAGAGTAAATTACACCAACATTTAAAAAAAAAAGCAAATTTAGACCTGTTCATGTCGACCTTCAGTCCATGTCAACCTTTTTTGGATTTCGAACCAGTGCATGTCGACCAAAAGTGATCAACCCAATTATTCACACCTTTCTTATATGTTCCCAGTCTAAGAATATGAAAATGTTGACATTTATCAAAATGTAAACAGGAGAAGGATCTTACACATATCAATGTGGAGCCAGCTTGAAATTTCCACTGCCAGAAACCTAATTAATAAAGGGAAGTTAATGGGAAATGCTGAATCCTATGTAAGATAATGAGGACTCAGTAAAAAGACTTATAAAGGAGCTCATAAACTGGTCAGATAAGCAAAGCAGAAAGCACACATAACTGAAAGGATCTGTAAAAGGTATAGCGGACACCAGAACTGCGGTGGTGAAGAAATGTACTATATCCATGGAAACAGCGCAAATTATGTGAGAGGGAGGTGGAGTGGTCACAGAAAATTAATGTAAACGACATGAGATTAAAAAATATTTATTTATATAAGATAAAGAATATATTATTCCATAAATTAGCATAAAACATTAGCCAAGTGACTGATAAAAATAGGATATAAATGTGCATACAATTTATGATAAAACGTTATAGTAGCAATGAAAGGTGAAAGCATGAGCTGTAACTGGAAATATAAGGGAGTAAAATCCACTTTTGGCTGTGTTAAAAGCGTAAGAATATAACTGCGGTCTCCTTGATGAGAAGTTCCCTAGTGCATAGAAACAATGACAGGGAATAGATGTTATCTGGCAATAATTGCAGTCCCACTGTACATTGAAGGTATGAGGCTCACTGCAAAGATGAAGCTGGTCAGATCCGCACTGGACTCCCGGTAATAAACTGAATAAAGTCTTCTGCAGCCCTGTGCAGTCCCAAATTGTAGAGCACCTGGGTGATCTCTAAACGTATTTGTGGGGTGAGGTTCACAGTGTTTTTGGGTAGGGTATAGGTGACCGGAGTTTGGGATCCCGCTGGTCACCTTACCGATGCCAGGATCCCAGGGTTTAGAATGCCGGCGGGGGGGCAAGCGCAACGAAGCTCCGCTCGTCATGCTGCAGACTCGGTGGTGAGCTGCGCTCACCACAGCCTCTATTTCCGCTCTATGAGTGTTGTGGAGTGGGAATAGTCCTTGTTAGCTGGCATGCCGACTGTCGGCATTTTGAGGGGTCAGGATTCAGGCGTCGGTCAGGAGAGCACCGGTCACATAACTACATCCCCCCCAGGTTGTTGGAAGCAGAGTGTAAGCAGCTCACAATCAGGTAGAAATAGTTTTGCGCGTTTCCATGTGTCTAAATAACAGGCAGTAATGTGACGTGTAATGTGAATAACGGACACTTCTTTGTGGTATAATGTGAATAACGGACACTATTGCGTGGTGTCATGTGAATTGGTACTACTATGTGGCCACACCTTTCCCCTGCATAGCCACCCCCCATTTTTTTTTGGCACACACTATCTCTATTTAAAATATGGGCACCAATTCTCTTTCTGGCACTGGGTACCAAAATGTCTAAATACGGCTCCGGTCTCAAGCATCCAGTGCATTGAAGGAAACCTAAGGGTTGCAGATGGATATCAATAAATTATGCAGAAATGTAGAAATTATCTTCATTTATTTCCAGTTAGAGATTCAGTAAAAAGTAAATAATATTATGGCTTAAAAAACGAGACAGTAACTGGACAGAGGATTTCTTAGCCACAATTAATTTGTGTTTTTCAAAGCCTTCCAGGCCATGCAGCCTGCATCGGGCAAATAGAGATCACTACTAAATGCTTTGTGGGTCACTAGATTTCCTGGTAATGCCTGCTGTACATGATGACTGAATAATGCTTTGTACATTATTACTATCATGGTAGATGAAATTTGTTACATATTACAAAAGTGAATTAAAGGTGGACTCTACATATTCAGAGACGACCCGGCACCAACGATAAACGAGCACGGGGCCGCGCTTCGTTCATCGTTGGTGCCTACACACTGAACGATATGAACGAGCTTTCGTTCATATCGTTCAGTTAGATCTTTAAGTGTGTAGGGCCCATAAGAGTACAGGAAAATGGATACATCTACTTAGATAATACTTGTCTGATAGATTTCCTATTTAACTTATGAAACTGAAAACAATAGTGATCATTTAAGGTAAAAAAAATATTTGTTTTTTTATATAAAACTATTAAATTTGTATGCCTGTTGGTCAATATTGCTTAACTTAATTGAGGGCCTAATTCAGAGATGTACGCTATTGCGATTTTCTACACTACGTAACTATTAATGTTAGCATTGAAGCTGCCTCCCAGAAATGAAAATAGACGCCCACCGGAGCGTATGCAACTCATTCGCAATTTGTGTACACGTACGCAGTCTATACGCAAGAACGTTAAAAATTGACTGCTCAAGAAGGTGTACGGCCATGCAACCTAGACACGGCAATAGTCACGCAGGACGCAGGTGCCATGTTTTAGTATGCATGAGCTGGCAGATGACATCACTTACACACCGCAGAAACGGACATGACGCCTGCGTTTTTACAACCACTCCCCACTAACTCCATGTTACCACCCCAAGCGGTCATTCTTAGGGGAAGATGTACTAAGCCTTGAAAAGTAATAAATTGCACAGTGATAAAGTACCAGCCAATCGGCTCCTAACTGCCATGCTACAGGCTGGGTTTCAAAAATGACAGGAGTTGATTGGCTAGCACTTTATCACCGTGAAATGTATCACTTTTCAAGGATTAGCACCTCAATGTGTTACACATTTTTTCTTTTTTTTTTGTTCAGTGCTAAATTAATCGTTGCTTGTAACCATAGCACATGTAATTACCAAATTTTGCTTTTTGTTCATTCATGTATTTGTGTTGTTTTTATTTCAGGAGTGTACAGTATATGAAACGGAAAACAATATTCTTCATGTGGTGAGTCCATTTTTGCCTACTGCAGCTGTGCAACAAGATCATTTTCGTACACTACTCTTATGCAAACATTAAAGAACTTTAATCTGATTACAAAGAACTGAGAAAGACCAGCCTCCTTCCCTCTCTCTATCGCTCAGTATTGGTTTTAGTTTCTCATTGTGTTATGTGAGTTTCTCTAGAAATGGTAAAACTGTATTGTTTCCCAGTAACACTGTACAATTTGTATTTTAAAACTTTATTTAAAAAAAACATTATTTACAATAGTATTAAAAGTGTGTATCAGGCGGTTTTTGTCATAAAGCAACTTTTGGACAGTTTTAGTGGGTGACTGTTTTGTCTGTGTGTGACACTGCCAATGTTTTTATTGTGATTGGCAGTATGGGTTCTCCTGTACTCATCACCATGTATTTTGTTTTGCTTTTCTTTTGGTTTTTTTTTGGAGGGGGTGGGGGGTATGCCAACGGGCCTTTACTTATGCTGCTATATAGTGTTTATTATAGCAAAGGCGATTCTTTTTGGGGATGATTCTGAGTCGTATGCAGCCGTGGCTGCATCTTTTGCATCAGCCATCGGTGTCTTTATGTTAATGCCGCCCTGTGGCAGCTGCAATTTCTCCATCAAAGTATGGCCTCCTATGAGATTGGCTGTGCATCTTTAGAGACAGCGGCTTACAACGACACGCTCCATTACGTCTGCATCTGCTTAGACACCCCCATTTCCTCCCATTTCCTCCCAGGATTGTCCACGGAAATCCACACACCATGCATCCAGTTATTTTCTGCATTCTGATCACTAATATTGGTACTCGTGTGCAGAATGCATGCAACATCCACCTTGCATGTGATTGAGAATCATGCCATTCATGTACTTTTACCTGTGAGAACACTTTCCTAGTGTTAGATTTTAAATATAACTTTAAAGCACATCCTTATTAAGTGCCAGGAGCTTTCATTAGATAGGTTTCAGGATTACAAGGGAAGGCTTATAAAACAGATCCCTATTATTAATTGTTCATTATATCTAATTATCTCAGAGTCTGAGATGTAACATCTACTTGCTAAGGCTTTAATCAACCTTTTATCTTGATTAACCAAGATATTGCAACAATTACATCTGATTTCTACTGTGTTATGCCCCATCTTTAAACTCTGCTTCAATGGTTCAAGCATTCTTCATTAACTCTTTATGATGAGTTTGATTGGTCTTTTTCTGTCTTTCTTTTAGTGCAAAACCCTGTCAGGTGTCTGTGACCACATTATCTCTCTCTCATCTGATCCGCTGGTTTCTCAGTCTGCTCACCTGGAAGTTATTCAGTTGTCCAACATAAAGCCAAGCGAAGGACTGGTAAGAAATAAGTAGTTTCTTAGAGCAAAGTAATGGACCATGCTTGTGGGGTCAAATAACTTGGCCCTAATTATTGGAACAGGGGGTTCAAGGGGGCCAACTATTTGAGAGTTGCTAGTCAAACTACTGGGTCGAAGGGATCAGTGTGGCCGCCATTTACAGTTAATGCAGGCAGTGTCAGGATAAAAATGGTACCCTTTATGGCTGCTCTGCCTCCTCCCTCCCCACAGTCCTTCCCCGCTGCCTTCGGGGCCTGGCTGCTCTGATTGTATTATACTGTAGCACAGAGCTGCCGGGCAGTGAGCGGAGCATCCTCTCTACCTGCCTCCCACAGCCAGCCAG
The DNA here is from genome assembly GCF_028390025.1 of Pseudophryne corroboree. Taxonomy (NCBI): domain Eukaryota; kingdom Metazoa; phylum Chordata; class Amphibia; order Anura; family Myobatrachidae; genus Pseudophryne; species Pseudophryne corroboree. The sequence goes on from NC_086445.1 coordinate 839,203,306, forward strand.
CCCAGAAGCACAATAATGGTACTAGTCCGAGGTGCACCAGGCACCCTGCCCCCGGGCCCAGCCCACCACTAGTCTATGAGCTACTGTACAATATTGCACAATTTACCATGAGAGGGATTGTTTAGATCCCTCCCTGGTAACAGCCACTGGTGCATGCACAGTCTAATAACCACGCATGCGCATTAGGTCCGCAGGATAAAGTAAAATTACCACTTTAGTTTACACATTGCTGGGATGGGCTCCTATTGGACCGCCTGACCATGGATGTGATTTTGAATACATCGGGGCGGAAATTCATTTATTATTGCTCGAATAGCAGCAATAAGAAATTCTGTTTGAGTCTAAACCTCAGTAAGTGCCAAAGGTTCCCCATCACTGCCCTATAGTGTCCTCCTATGCTGTTTTTTTTTATCATAAATGTGTGTATGTAAATTATATGTATGTATAGATGGCTAGATACAGATTTATCCTTCCCCAGCTTTACTGCTAACTGTGGCAATCGTGAGTTGTTTGCTGTGACTATCATGCCTGCGGTCATGCGCATACAACACATACGCACCTGTGATCCATAGGACTACATGGTTGCGTATGTTCCCGCAAACGGGACGCACGCGGGTGCAGCTAGTAGCTCATGCCACCCATTTGCGGTCAAGTTGGCGGTTGCTGCATCTGTAGATAGATAGATAACTCTGTCATAAGGTAGGTGGTGTGGTGGGTAAGTCCAGCTGCCCCTGAGAGGGTGATGTTCAGCTATTTAGGGGGTGCCAAAATGCAATTATTTCTTGCCCACCAACCAAAAAGGTTATGGCACCCTGATTGGGACATAGTATTTTTAAGGATAAAGGGGAATATTTATCAACCTGTGACATATTACCATAGAAAAACATAGAAGTCATATAAGCATGTCACGTATGGTTTTTCCTAGTAATGGTTAAAAATACATGTACAGTCAAAAACTTACAGTATCATGGTACCAACAGAGAGGATCAGCTTTCAGCTTCAAGTAACAGTCCTGAATCCTAAGTGAAACAGAATTTGATGGAAGATAAGAACCACTTGGCCCATCTAGTCTGCCCCTTTACAATATTTTTACCTCAAACCTTATTTGATCCTTGTTTCTTAGTAAGGATATCCTTATGTCTATCCCATGCATGTTTAAATTGTTCAACTGTCTTAGCCTTTACCACCTCTGATGGGAGGCTATTCCACTTGTCCACTACTTTCTGTGAAGTATTTTCTCCTCAAATTTCCCCTGAACCTGCCTCCCTCCAGTCTCAGTGCATGTCCTTGTGCCCTATTACTTCTCTCCATTTGAAGAATGTTTCCCTCCTGGACTTTGTTAAAACCCTTGATATATTTGAAAGTTTCTGTCATGTCCCCCCTTTCTCTTCTCTGCTCCAAACTATACATAATTGAGATTTTTTTTTTGTCTTTCTGGGTTTTGTGATGTAAACCATGAGCCATTTTAGTTGTGCTTCTTTGTACAGTCTCTAATGTATTAATATCCTTTTGAAGATATGGCCTCCAGAATTGAACACAGTTTTCTAGATGAGGCCGCACCAAGGACCTATACAGTGGCATTATTACTTCTTTCTTTCTGCTGCGTTTTCCTCTCCCTATACAACCAAGCATCTGACTAGCCTTCCTCATTGCTTACCTGTCTTTAATTCACCTGAAATAGTGACTCCTAGATCCCTTTCCTCCTCAGTAGTTTCCAGTATAGTACCATCAATACTATATTTAGCCTTTGGCTTTTTGAGACCCAAGTGCATAATTTTGCACTTTTTGGCATTAAACTGTAATTGCCATGCTCTTGACCATTCCTCTAGTCTACCTAGATTAGGCATTCCCAACCTCAGTCCTCAAGGCACACTAACAGTCCAGGTTTTAGTGATATCCATGCTTGAGCACAGGTGACTTAATTAGTACCTCAGTTGTTTGGATTTAATCATCTATGCTGAAGCCTGGCTATAACTAAAACCTGCACTGTTAGTGTGCCTTGAGGACTGAGGTTGGGAATGTCTGACCTAGATCCTCAATAATTTGTTTTACCCCTCCTGCTGTGTCTACCCTGTTGCATACCTTTGTGCCATCTGCAAAAAGGCATATTTTCCTTTAATGCCATTTGTGACCATTAAAGATATTAAAAAGCACTGGTCCAATTACAAATCCCTGTGGTACTCCACTGGTAACATTTCCCTCCTGTGAATGCACTCCATTAACTACAACTCTCTGCTTTCTATCCTGTAATCAAGATCTTATCCATTCAACCATCTTAGTATCCAATCCCAAGTTTTCAAGTTTATTTAGCAGTGTGCTATGTGGGACAGTGTCAAAAGCCTTACTAAAGTCTAGATAAGCTATATCCATGGCTCCAACTTTATCTATTACTTTAGTCGCACAGTCAAAGTCAGTAAGGTTTGTTTGAAATGATCTCCCCTCAGTGAATCCTGCTGTTTGGGATACTGTAAATTGCTGGATTTGAGATAATCTACAACTCTTTCTTTTAAGAGTGTTTCCATCAATTTTCCTACTACTGATGTAAGACTCACTGGTCGGTAGTTGCTTGTCTCTTCCTTGCTTCGACTTTTGTGCAGTGGGACAATGTTCACTCTTTTCTGCTCCTCTGGAATCACTACTGTAGCTAGTGACTGGTTGAATAATTCTGTTAATGGTGCTACCAGCACCCTTTTAAGCTCTTTTAGTATCCTTGGATGTAATTCCATCTGGCCCCATTGATTTAACCACTTTCAGCTTCGAGAGTTCTGTTAGGACCTTCTCCTCTAAATGTACTTATTTAATTTTTCTGAATATCCCTGCAATTTAACTGTGGCCCCTTCCTCTCTCTTTCAGTAGTGAATACTGATCAAAAATAATTAAGATGATCCGCTATTACATTGTCTCCCTTAACAAAACTCCCAGTCTCTGGGGTAAATTTACTAAAATGGGAGTTCTATTTAAGATGGGATGTTGCCCATAGCAACCAATCAGATTCTACTTCTCATTTATCTAGCACCTTCTAGAAGATAATACCTGGAATCTGATTGGGTGCTATGGGCAACATCCCATCTTAAATAGAACTCCCATCTCAGTAAATTTACCCCTCTGTCTTTATTCTTATTATTCCGCATCTTGTTTTTCTCCTTTTGTTTACACCTAAAAAAAGTTTTGCCTTCTTTACTCACTGACTGGGCCATTTTCTCCTTAGCTTGTACCTTTGCACCTTCTTAGGGGGATATGCAATTGGCTCTGTTTTTTTCGCCTAGGTGAAAAAACTGAGCTTTTTCGCTATTTTGCCTAGATGAAAAATGCAGCATCGGCGTAAAACACGTGGAATGGTGAACCTATGTGTTTTCCTTCTAAACAGGGCCATTTTCACAGATTTTAAGGCATTTTTCACCAATGTCCTTTCACTCAAAAAAAAAAAAAAGCATTGACGAAAATGCCTTCAAAACGGAGGAAAACAGCCCGCAATTGAATACTTAGGGGGCGAATACATTAGCTCTGAAACAGTCGGCACTAATTGCATACCCCCTTTAGTCTCCTTCTGTCTTCATTATTCTATCTCTGCTTTTATATCCTTACAGCCATCGTTTTTGCTTTCACAATACTTTCTACTTCTTTTGCAAACCACACTGGCTTCCTTTTCCTTGTGTTTTTCCTAACACTTTTGATACAACGGTCTGTTGTCTTTAATATTGCACTTTTTAATGTTTCCCACCTCTCCTGCACTCCTTTCAGGTTCCTCCACTCTACCAAAGAATCGCTCACACATTTTCCCATCCTTACAAAATCAGTCTTCCTAAAATCTAACATCTTTGTTTTTGTATTGAATGAGTCAGTCTCTGTCTTTATGCTGAACCATACTGCTTGGTGATCACTGGAGCCCAGGTTTTCACCCACTTTTACGTCAGATATTCTGTCTTCATTTGTAAGTATTAAGTCTAATATTGCATCTTTCCGAATGGGCTCCCTGCAAGGAATTCAAAATGTCCCTACTTCTAGTGGAACTAGCAACAGACACCTCCCAGTTTACATCCGGAAGATTGAAGTCTCCCATGATTATTACCTCTGCTTTTAATGTCATTTTAGTTGTGTCCTGCAATAGGTTCTTGTCCAGTTCCTCTTCCTGACCTGGTGGCCTGTATATCACCCCAATATGAAGAATTTACATTTTTCTTCAGTACTTTGTATTAAGGTAGTATTTATGCTTTTTTTTTTTAACATACATTGCTACCCCTCCTCCAATTCTTCCCATTCTGTCCTTCCTAAATAAAGTTTTCCCCCGGTATAGCTATGTCTCAGTCATGATTTTCATTGCACCATGACTCTGTAATAGCCACAATATCTAGATCATCCCTTGTCATTATTGCAATTAGTTCTGGGATTTTATTTCCTAAACTCCTCTCCTAGCATTTGCACACGTAGCTTTTAGAGTTGTTTTTGCTTTTCCTGTTCCTAGCTATGTTCATCTCTCTGCCTACTTTATGTTTGTTTGGTTTTGATCTGATTTATCTTCTGTTGCTGTGGATATGCTTCCTATTCCCTTTGCCTGCAGAAACAATACCTCTGGGTTGTGGGAGCAGATTGCTTTATTCCTATTTGGATCACTGCCCCCCTCTGCTTGTTTAAATAGTTCTTGATAAAGCAACCAATCTGTACAGTTAGTATTCTCGTTCCCCTTGAAGATGGGTGCAGGCCATCACTTTTGTATAAGCTCCTATCTTGCAAGATGGTGTGACTATGGCCTAGAAATCCAAATCAAAGTTTCTGATGCTATAAGTTCTGTCTTCCCTTCTGTGTACTGGCAATACTTCTGAAAAAGTTACAGTGGTTGTCACCTGCTTCAGAGCAGTCCCTAACTTCCTAAATTCATCTTCATCTCAAGTAGCGGCACTTCAAATGACATCCTTGCCTGGAATGGACCACATCCTGTGGTTCCGTCTGGCCCAACCGGATTCATCTTTCAAGATTTGTTTAAAGACAAAACCGGTTGGGTCAGATGGAATGAAGAACACAGACTGTGTGATCCATTCCAAACAAGGACATCTCTTGGAGTTCAGCCTCTTCAGTGTTTATACCAATGGCTCAATATTTTATATTGTATTTCTATTATGGAGATACTAGTTGAGCTAACATGGATGGTTTGGAAAATTATTTCCCAGTCTTTATCATGTAAGGGTCTTCCCAGATCACGCTACCAGGACTTTGTGAACCTTGACAAGGTGTCTGACATATTTGCCATAAGAAGCCTAACTAAAGAACCTTTTATTTTAATAATTGGAATGAGAATGAATATAAATGTAGCCATGGGTATAACTAGAAAGGACTTAATTTCATAGCACAATTGTGATGGGGCCCTCTATGAACCAACATAAAGTATATCCACCCTGATGTCTGCTCCATCAGTTATTATCTAACAGGCAGAGTCCTGTGCAGTAGCAGCAATCTAGCATGTTAGTCTGAATTATATGTAGTTATTTTGTCCTAATTATTTTCCAAATTGCATTACTGTCTGGGTAATGTGATTATTAATCTATATTAAGTTTGTTCTTTAAAGCATAATTTTTCCTCTAGGTCAATGCTCCCTGTGCTGCTTGCTATAAAGAATTCACTTGGCTTGCTGTATTTATAGTTACACCCTTGCATGCAGTCACAAATACCCCTTTCAGACATACGACCCAGGAATTTCCCTGCTTAGTCCCGGTTTTTTATCTCTGAACAATCCAGGGTTTTTGCTGGAGACACCCTTTCACACTAAACATGAGACCTGGGAAATTTCCAGGTCGACCCCTTTCAGACATAAGCCTGGTCTGCCCAGGCTACTCTCGTCACACACACACACACACACACACACACACACACACACACGTCACACTCGTACATGTCTTACACACACGTCTTACACATACACATGTCACATTCAAACACACACATACATTTAATATACACACACGCATGCCAAATTCATACACATACACACACACACACACACACACACACACACACTCACCACAACAAGCCGCCTCTCTGTTAGGCTGCACCGGTTGCATCTACAACTACACTGCAGCCCCGCCCCTTCCGGTGGTCCAGTGCCAATTAGAGTCAAATTCCCAGGTCGCACCTTTAAGAACTAAGCAGAGTTGTCTACCCGGAACTTAAGTCCCAGGAAAAACCCTGGTCATTGCAGGTTCGGCAACCTGTGGACGCGTTCCCGTGTTGGGACCTTTCAGACATGCCAAAATCCCGGGTTCATGCGCATTCATGTGCAAAACCCCGGGATTTTGGAGCATGTCTGATGAAAGGGGTACAATGAATATGTTTATAGTAGTTTGGCAAGAATATGTTTAGCCATTTGGTGAACTGCAGTGGGTACAGGAAATACCCCATCCCCCTTCAGCACCAACCTGACCCCTGCAGTATGTAGTACTTTTCTGAGTGGCACATTAAACTCGGGGACAACCATACTCAGAAGATGCCGCCTCTCAATTCTATTAAGGGCATGAGGAGCTATTGTCATCTCCAGGCCCTTTCACATATTTTACTATGGTGCCTGGCAAATAACTGTTCCGCCCCTGCCGTTTAGCTAGTTTAGTATCCATGCTGTGGGTTTAGAACTGTGTGGTACGTGAGCTTGCAGTATTATTCCATGCATAATAATCGGATTACTTTCCATTTGATTTGGTTTACAATCCTCTGCAAGGTACTGTGCAGCTCTTGATAACTGCCTGGGGATCATACTTTAATAGCAGTTATATCCTATTTTACCTATGGTTTAGCATAATAGTCTAAGAGCAGTGACAGCAGTATGTGGTGCCATTCTGACCCCCCCTTAATGTGATATCTTATGCACAGTTGAAGTGTATTACCAGCAGCAGGACAGACCTTGCCCTAAGTGTACAGAGATTACTTACAGCATGATAATAATTTTCCCTTTGAACAGTCAGCACAGTGTTCTTATGTAATTATGCTCAGCACCATTTCAATCTGTTTTCTATGACAAAATCCAAATGTGAATGAAGCGCTATAGCGATGTACTTTAAAACGGTTAGTCTTTAATTGACTTGTACCTTCGTTTGCTGCAGCTGCCTCAGAAAAAAATACACACAATATTTTTTTAAAGCAAATTATGTTTGTACACTGATTTTTATGTTTTGTCAATACTTTCCTGACACCTAAAAAAAGAAGGAAATTGTCAGTGTGCCCCAGTGATTGTGAAAGGCAGAAATAGTCTCAATAAATGTACATTTTCCTTAGCTATCCTACAAATTATCATGACCTATCCAATACCTCTCTGGAGACAATATGGTTCTGAGAGAGTCACAACTCTCAGCATGTACTGTGAACGTAGAGGAAGAGGGGGAGGAAATTACAGTGAAAATAGAGCTGAGAACGGTGTTGTGAAGCCTCTCTGGTCACATCATGTGCCATATGATTGACTGCCATGGTAGTTACAAAACACTTAAAAATATGAACTGTTATCAGTTTTTTAAATGCTGTGTGATGGATGAATGTGAAACATCAAGTTTCTTCGGGATGCAGTTAATTTGCTTGCTGTCTAGACCCTGGCTGTCATGATACCGATGCCGGAATCCCAACAGCCGACAATGCCGACACCCGGAATCCCGTGGCGCAGGGGCTATTCCCATAGAGTGGGAATAGAACCTGTGGTGAGCGCAGAGAGCCACCAAGCCCGCAGCGTTGCAAGCGCAGTGAGCCCGCAAGGGAACTCTTTGTGCTCGCCCGCTGCCGGCAATACGTATGTATTCCGTTTCTTCTTATAGCCCTATTCATTATACTAATTTATCTACAAAAAAAAAAAAATGTTTTCTTAATGGAATTGCTGCTTTTAAAAGAATCTTTGAGGGAACACCCTGGATTCTCGACCTTGAGTGCGTTGTGTACATCTTTGTGGTATGGGATCTTTTCCTCATCTTCATAGTTTTGTTTGGAAATATAATTGCTTTCACCAGGGATGACCATTGAAATGCACTTAACACACAGAGCAAAAGGGGTAAACCTCTGTGCATTTAATATTACAATTTCTATATATTTTATATTTCTAACAATATACTGTATCTCAAATCATAAACATGACACACGTGTCCATTTAGATAATTTTAGATACGTTAAATGCAGATAATCCCAACAGTCTTAATAAAAGGTGTGAATTAAAAGATCAACATTATATAGACAGTCAATTGGTCAATAGGTCTGACCTCTTTTAAAACATTGGTCCTAAATTGTCTATTTATATGGATCAAATTATAATTGTGACCAGTTACAGTAGGTATTTTGTAAATAATTGGATCTTTAATCCAACCTATTGGGATAGTTTAATTCCAACCTATTGGGATAGTTACAGGGCATTTCACTTTTGAGACCTGAGTGGATTTATTAAAAAACATTTGCTTTTCTATAATATTATACCAATGGGAAGTTGGGTTTTCACTCTAGGGCGTATATTCAATTGCAGTCGAAAGCTGCCGTCTGTCGGAAAGACATCAGTTTTCGACTTTTTTAGGTCGGAAGGGGTTCCGACCTATTCAATACACCCCATTAAGTCGGATGATCGGCGGAATAGCTGCTGATCCGCATGCTTCTGTCGGAAATGGGGCTAAATCCGTCAGGTTTTGGCCCCTTTTCCGACTATCTCAATCCAACTTTAAAAAATGTCTGATTGAGATGAAGGACCTGAGAGGAGGAGATGGGGAGATCAGTGGATACAGCGCAGCAGGAGGATGGGGTGCCACTGCCGCTCACGGCAGCATCCACCCAGCTCCAGCAAGCGAGGTCCGTGAGGTCTGGTCGCGGTGCCACATCCTCCTGCTACGCCGCTATGCTGCTGTAGCCGCTGCTCTCCCCCGTCTCCCCGCTGCTCTCCCCGTCTCCTCCTCGCAGGTCCCTCATCTCAATTTGACTTTTTTAAAGTCGGATTGAGATGGTCAGGAACGGCCAAATCCTGTCAGATTTAGCCGTTCATTGAATAGCCCTTGTCGGATCCATTCCGACAAATATATGTCGGAATGGATCCGACTTTAATTGAATATACCCCTAAGAATCAGAATACATATATTGAGTGTGACTTAATGATCTATGTTTCTCTAACATCCTAGAGGATGCTGGGGACTCCGTAAGGACCATCGGGAGAGACGGGCTCCGCAGGAGACATGGGCACTTCAAGAAAGAATTTAGTTCCTGGTGTGCACTGGCTCCTCCCTCTCTGCCCCTCCTCCAGTTTGATTCTGTGCCCAGAGGAGCTGGGTGCTTTTCAGTGAGCTCTCCTGAGTTTGCTGATAGAAAGTTTTTTTGTTAGGTTTTTTATTTTCAGGGAGCCCTGCTGGCAACAGACTCCCTGCATCGTGGGACTGAGGGGAGAGAAGCAGCCCTACTCTCTGAAGCTAGGTCCTGCTTCTTAGGCTACTGGACACCATTAGCTCCAGAGGGATCGGTACGCAGGATCTCACCCTCGCCATCCGTCCCAGAGCCGCGCCGCCGTCCCCCTCGCAGAGCCGGAAGACTGAAGCCGGGTGAGTATGAGAAGCAAGAAGACTTCACAGGCGGCAGAAGACTTTGTGATCTTCACTGGAGGTAACGCACAGCAATGCAGCTGTGCGCCATTGCTCCACACACCTACACATACTCCGGTCAATGTTAGGGTGCAGGGCACAGGGGGCCCTGGGCAGCATTTGGGACCTCATTCTGGCAAATGAACACATATATACAGCTGGGCACTGTATATATGTAGGAGCCCCCGCCAAAGAAATAAAATTTAAGCGGGACAGAAGCCCGCCGCCGAGGGGGCGAGGCTTCTCCCTCAGCACTCACCAGCGCCATTTTTTCTCCACAGCACGCTGAGAGGAAGCTCCCCAGGCTCTCCCCTGCTGATACACGGTAGAAGAGGGTTGAAAAGAGAGGGGGGGGGGGCACATAATTAGGCGCAAAAATGTATATAAACAGCAGCTACTGGGTTAACATTAAGTTACTGTGTTATTCCTGGGTTATATAGCGCTGGGGTGTGTGCTGGCATACTCTCTCTCTGTCTCTCCAAAGGGCCTCGTGGGGGAACTGTCTTCAGAAAGGACATTCCCAGTGTGTGTGGTGTGTTGGTACGCTTGTGTCGACATGTCTGATGTGGAAGGCTATGTGGGAGAGGAGCGGGAGCAAATGAATGTGGTGTCTCCGCCGACTGGATGGATATGTGGAAGGTTTTAAAATAAGATTTTACTCACCGGTAAATCTATTTCTCGTAGTCCGTAGTGGATGCTGGGACTCCGTAAGGACCATGGGGAATAGCGGCTCCGCAGGAGACTGGGCACAACTAAAGAAAGCTTTAGGACTACCTTGTGTGCACTGGCTCCTCCCTCTATGACCCTCCTCCAGACCTCAGTTAGGATACTGTGCCCGGAAGAGCTGACACAATAAGGAAGGATTTTGAATCCCGGGTAAGACTCATACCAGCCACACCAATCACACCGTATAACTCGTGATACTATACCCAGTTAACAGTATGAACAATGACTGAGCCTCTCAACAGATGGCTCAACAATAACCCTTTAGTTAAACAATAACTATATACAAGTATTGCAGACAATCCGCACTTGGGATGGGCGCCCAGCATCCACTACGGACTACGAGAAATAGATTTACCGGTGAGTAAAATCTTATTTTCTCTGACGTCCTAAGTGGATGCTGGGACTCCGTAAGGACCATGGGGATTATACCAAAGCTCCCAAACGGGCGGGAGAGTGCGGATGACTCTGCAGCACCGAATGGGCAAACTCTAGGTCCTCTTCAGCCAGGGTGTGAAACTTGTAGAATTTAGCAAATGTGCTTGACCCCGACCAAGTAGCTGCTCGGCAAAGTTGTAGAGCCGAGACCCCTCGGGCAGCCGCCCAAGAAGAGCCCACCTTCCTCGTGGAATGGGCTTTCACTAATTTAGGATGCGGCAGTCCAGCCGCAGAATGTGCAAGCTGAATCGTACTACAGATCCAGCGAGCAATAGTCTGCTTTGAAGCAGGAGCACCCAGCTTGTTGGGTGCATACAGGATAAACGAGTCAGTTTTCCTGACACTAGCTGTCCTGGAAACATAAATTTTCAGGGCCCTGACTACGTCCAACAACTTGGAAGCCTCCAAGTCTTTAGTAGCCGCAGGCACCACGACAGGTTGGTTCAAATGAAAGGCTGATACCACCTTAGGGAGAAACTGGGGACGAGTCCTCAATTCTGCCCTATCCATATGGAAAATCAGATAAGGGCTTTTACATGACAAAGCCGCCAATTCTGACACATGCCTGGCTGAAGCCAAGGCCAACAGCATGACCACTTTCCACGTGATATATTTTAATTCCACGGTTTTAAGTGGCTCAAACCAATGTGACTTTAGGAAATCCAACACCACGTTGAGATCCCAAGGTGCCACTGGAGGCACAAAAGGGGGCCGAATATGCAGCACTCCCTTAACAAAAGTCTGAACTTCAGGTAGTGAAGCCAGTTCTCTCTGGAAGAAAATCGATAGAGCCGAAATCTGGACCTTAATGGAACCCAATTTTAGGCCCATAGTCACCCCTGACTGTAGGAAGTGCAGAAAACGGCCCAGCTGAAATTCCTCCGTTGGGGCCTTCCTGGCCTCACACCACGCAACATATTTTCGCCAAATGCGGTGATAATGGTTTGCGGTCACTTCTTTCCTAGCTTTAATCAGTGTAGGAATGACTTCCTCCGGAATGCCCTTTTCCTTCAGGATCCGGTGTTCAACCGCCATGCCGTCAAACGCAGCCGCGGTAAGTCTTGGAACAGACAGGGCCCCTGCTGCAGCAGGTCCTGTCTGAGCGGCAGAGGCCATGGGTCCTCTGAGATCATTTCTTGAAGTTCCGGGTACCAACCTCTTCTTGGCCAATCCGGAACAATGAGTATAGTTCTTACTCCTCTTCTCCTTATTATCCTCAGTACCTTGGGTATGAGAGGAAGAGGAGGGAACACATAAACCGACCGGTACACCCACGGTGTCACTAGAGCGTCCACAGCTATCGCCTGAGGGTCTCTTGACCTGGCGCAATATCTTTCTAGCTTTTTGTTTAGGCGGGACGCCATCATGTCCACCTGTGGCCTTTCCCAACGGTTTACAATCAGTTGGAAGACTTCTGGATGAAGTCCCCACTCTCCCGGGTGGAGGTCGTGCTTGCTGAGGAAGTCTGCTTCCCAGTTGTCCACTCCCGGAATGAACACTGCTGACAGTGCTAACACGTGATTTTCCGCCCATCGGAGAATCCTTGTGGCTTCTGCCATCGCCGTCCTGCTTCTTGTGCCGCCCTGTCGGTTTACATTGGCGACTGCCGTGATGTTGTCTGACTGGATCAGTACCGGCTGGTTTTGAAGCAGGGGTTTTGCCTGACTTAGGGCATTGTAAATGGCCCTCAGTTCCTCAGTTCCAGAATATTTATGTGTAGGGAAGTCTCCTGACTTGACCATAGTCCTTGGAAGTTTCTTCCCTGTGTGACTGCCCCCCAGCCTCGAAGGCTGGCATCCGTGGTCACCAGGACCCAGTCCTGTATGCCGAATCTGCGGCCCTCTTGAAGATGAGCACTTTGCAGCCACCACAGCAGAGACACCCTGGTCCTTGGAGACAGGGTTATCAGCCGATGCATCTGAAGATGCGATCCGGACCACTTGTCCAACAGGTCCCACTTAAAAGTCCTTGCATGGAACCTGCCAAATGGAATTGCTTCGTAGGAAGCTACCATTTTTCCCAGGACTCGCGTGCAGTGATGCACCGACACCTGTTTTGGTTTCAGGAGGCCTCTGACTAGAGATGACAGCTCCTTGGCTTTCTCCTCCGGGAAAAAACACTTTTTTCTGTTCTGTGTCCAGAACCATCCCCAGGAACAGTAGACGTGTCGTAGGGACCAGCTGTGACTTTGGAATATTTAGAATCCAACCGTGCTGTTGTAACACCTCCCGAGATAGTGCTACCCCGACCAACAACTGCTCCCTGGACCTCGCCTTTATCAGGAGATCGTCCAAGTACGGGATAATTAAAACTCCCTTTTTTCGAAGGAGAATCATCATTTCGGCCATTACCTTGGTAAATACCCTCGGTGCCGTGGACAGACCAAACGGCAACGTCTGGAATTGGTAATGACAATCCTGTACCACAAATCTGAGGTACTCCTGGTGATGATGGTACATGGGGACATGCAGGTAAACATCCTTGATGTCCAGTGATACCATGTAATCCCCCTCGTCCAGGCTTGAAATAACCGCCCTGAGCGATTCCATCTTGAACTTGAATTTTTTTATATATGTGTTCAAGGATTTCAAATTTAAAATGGGTCTCACCGAACCGTCCGGTTTCGGTACCACAAACATTGTGGAATAGTAACCCCGTCCTGGTTGAAGGAGGGGCACCTTGACTATCACCTGCTGGGAATACAGCTTGTGAATTGCCTCTAGCACTGCCTCCCTGCCTGAGGGAGTTGTTGGCAAGACAGATTTGAGGAAACGGCGGGGAAGGAGACGTCTCGAATTCCAGCTTGTACCCCTGAGATACTACTTAAAGGATCCAGGGATCCACCCGTGAGCGAGCCCACTGATTGCTGAAGTTTTTGAGACGGGCCCCCACCGTACCTGGCTCCGCCTGTGGAGCCCCAGCGTCATGCGGTGGACTTGGAGGAAGCGGGGGAGGACTTTTGCTCCTGGGAACTGGCTGTATGCTGCAGCTTTTTCCCTCTACCTCTTCCTCTGGGCAGAAAGGACGCGCCTTTAACCCGCTTGCCTTTATGGGGCCGAAAGGACTGTACCTGATAATACGGTGCTTTCTTTGGCTGTGAGGGAACATGGGGTAAAAATGCTGACTTCCCAGCTGTTGCTGTGGAAACGAGGTCCGAGAGACCATCCCCGAACAACTCCTCACCCTTATAAGGCAAAACTTCCATGTGCCTTTTAGAATCTGCATCACCCGTCCACTGCCGAGTCCATAATCCTCTCCTGGCAGAAATGGACATTGCACTTATTTTAGATGCCAGCCGGCAAATATCCCTCTGTGCATCTCTCATGTATAAGACTGCGTCTTTTATATGCTCTATGGATAGCAATATAGTGTCCCTGTCTAGGGTATCAATATTTTCCGACAGGGAATTTGACCACGCAGCTGCAGCACTGCACATCCATGCTGAAGCAATAGCTGGTCTCAGTATAATACCTGAGTGTGTATATACAGACTTCAGGATAGCCTCCTGCAGGCTCTTTTAGCAGCAGGCTCTTTTAGGGCGGCCGTGTCCGGAGACGGTAGTGCCACCTTTTTTGACAGACGTGTGAGCGCTTTATCCACCCTAGGGGATGTTTCCCAACGTGACCTATCCTCTGGCGGGAAAGGGTACGCCATTAGTAACCTTTTAGAAATTACCAGTTTCTTATCGGGGGAAGCCCACGCTTCTTCACACACCTCATTTAATTCCTCAGATGGGGGAAAAACCACTGGTAGTTTTTTCTCCCCAAACATAATACCCTTTTTTGTGGTTCCTGGGGTAATATCAGAAATGTGCAACACATTTTTCATTGCCGTAATCATGTAACGTGTGGCCCTATTGGAATGTACATTTGTCTCATCGTCGTCGACACTGGATTCAGTATCCGTGTCGACATCTGTGTCTGCCATCTGAGGTAGCGGGCGTTTTAGAGCCCGTGATGGCTTTTGAGACAGCTGGGCAGGCACAAGCTGAGAAGCCGGCTGTCCCACCTCTGATATGTCGTCAAACCTTTTATGTAAGGAGTTGACACTTTCACGTAATTCCTTCCACAAGTCCATCCACTCAGGTGTCGGCCCTGCAGGGGGTGACATCACATTTATCGGCACTTGCTCCGCCTCCACATAAGCCTCCTCATCAAACATGTCGACACAGCCGTACCGACACACCACACACACACAGGGAATGCTCTGACTGAGGACAGGACCCCACAAAGCCCTTTGGGGAGACAGAGAGAGAGTATGCCAGCACACACCAACAGCGCTATATAACACAGGGATTAACACTATAACTGAGTGATTTTTCCGAATAGCTGCTTGTATACACAATATTGCGCCTAAATTTAGTGCCCCCCCTCTCTTTTTTACCCTATGTAGTCTGGAAACTGCAGGGGAGAGCCTGGGAGCGATCCTTCCAGCGGAGCTGTGAGGGAAAATGGCGCCAGTGTGCTGAGGGAGATAGCCCCGCCCCTTTTTCGGCGGACTTCTCCCGCTTTTTTTTATGTATATCTGGCAGGGGTATTTTACACATATATAGTCTCTATGACTATATTATGTGTTTTTTTGCCAGCCAAGGTACTTAATATTGCAGCCCAGGGCGCCCCCCCCCCAGCGCCCTGCACCCATCAGTGACCGGAGTGTGAGGTGTGCATGGGAAGCAATGGCGCACAGCTGCAGTGCTTGTTCGCTACCTTGTTTGAAGACCGAAGTCTTCTGCCGCCGATTTCCAGGACTCTTCTTGCTTCTGGCTCTGTAAGGGGGACGGCGACGCGGCTCCGGGAATGGACGATCGAGGTCGGGCCCTGTGTTCGATCCCTCTGGAGCTAATGGTGTCCAGTAGCCTTAGAAGCCCAAGCTAGCTGCAAGCAGGTAGGTTCACTTCTCTCCCCTTAGTCCCTCGTAGCAGTGAGTCTGTTGCCAGCAGATCTCACTGAAAATAAAAAACCTAAAATAAACTTTCTTTTTCTAGGAGCTCAGGAGAGCCCCTAGTGTGCATCCAGCTCAGCCGGGCAAAAAATTCTAACTGAGGTCTGGAGGAGGGTCATAGAGGGAGGAGCCAGTGCACACCAGGTAGTCCTAAAGCTTTCTTTAGTTGTGCCCAGTCTCCTGCGGAGCCGCTATTCCCCATGGTCCTTACGGAGTCCCAGCATCCACTTAGGACGTCAGAGAAATGATAATTAGAGATGTGCACTTGAAATTTTTCGGGTTTTGGGTTCGGTTCCGCGGCCGTGTTTTGGGTTCGACCGCGTTTTGGCAAAACCTCACCGAATTATTTTTGTCGGATTCGGGTGTGTTTTGGATTCGGGTGTTTTTTTCAAAAAACACTAAAAAACAGCTTAAATCATAGAATTTGGGGGTCATTTTGATCCCAAAGTATTATTAACCTCAAAAACCATAATTTCCACTCATTTTCAGTCTATTCTGAATACCTCACACCTCACAATATTATTTTTAGTCCTAAAATTTGCACCGAGGTCGCTGGATGACTAAGCTAAGCGACCCTAGTGGCCGACACAAACACCTGGCCCATCTAGGAGTGGCACTGCAGTGTCACGCAGGATGGCCCTTCCAAAAAACACTCCCCAAACAGCACATGACGCAAAGAATAAAAAAAGAGGCGCAATGAGGTAGCTGTGTGAGTAAGATAAGCGACCCTAGTGGCCGACACAAACACCTGGCCCATCTAGGAGTGGCACTGCAGTGTCACGCAGGATGGCCCTTCCAAAAAACACTCCCCAAACAGCACATGACGCAAAGAAGAAAAAAAGAGGCGCAATGAGGTAGCTGTGTGAGTAAGATAAGCGACCCTAGTGGCCGACACAAACACCTGGCCCATCTAGGAGTGGCACTGCAGTGTCACGCAGGATGGCCCTTCCAAAAAAACACTCCCCAAACAGCACATGACGCAAAGAAGAAAAAAAGAGGCGCAATGAGGTAGCTGTGTGAGTAAGATAAGCGACCCTAGTGGCCGACACAAACACCTGGCCCATCTAGGAGTGGCACTGCAGTGTCACGCAGGATGGCCCTTCCAAAAAACACTCCCCAAACAGCACATGACGCAAATAAAAAGAAAAGAAAAAAGAGGTGCAAGATGGAATTGTCCTTGGGCCCTCCCACCCACCCTTATGTTGTATAAACAGGACATGCACACTTTAACCAACCCATCATTTCAGTGACAGGGTCTGCCACACGACTGTGACTGAAATGACGGGTTGGTTTGGACCCCCACCGAAAAAGAAGCAATTAATCTCTCCTTGCACAAACTGGCTCTACAGAGGCAAGATGTCCACCTCATCATCATCCTCCGATATATCACCGTGTACATCCCGCTCCTCACAGATTATCAATTCGTCCCCACTGGAATCCACCATCTCAGCTCCCTGTGTACTTTGTGGAGGCAATTGCTGCTGGTCAATGTCTCCACGGAGGAATTGATTATAATTCATTTTAATGAACATCATCTTCTCCACATTTTCTGGAAGTAACCTCGTACGCCGATTGCTGACAAGGTGAGCGGCGGCACTAAACACACTTTCGGAGTACACACTTGTGGGAAGGCAACTTAGGTAGAATAAAGCCAGTTTGTGCAAGGGCCTCCAAATTGCCTCTTTTTCCTGCCAGTATAAGTACGGACTGTCTGACGTGCCTACTTGGATGCGGTCACTCATATAATCCTCCACCATTCTTTCAATGGGGAGAGAATCATATGCAGTGACAGTAGACGACATGTCCGTAATCGTTGTCAGGTCCTTCAGTCCGGACCAGATGTCAGCATCAGCAGTCGCTCCAGACTGCCCTGCATCACCGCCAGCGGGTGGGCTCGGAATTCTGAGCCTTTTCCTCGCACCCCCAGTTGCGGGAGAATGTGAAGGAGGAGATGTTGACAGGTCGCGTTCCGCTTGACTTGACAATTTTGTCACCAGCAGGTCTTTGAACCCCAGCAGACTTGTGTCTGCCGGAAAGAGAGATCCAAGGTAGGTTTTAAATCTAGGATCGAGCACGGTGGCCAAAATGTAGTGCTCTGATTTCAACAGATTGACCACCCGTGAATCCTTGTTAAGCGAATTAAGGGCTCCATCCACAAGTCCCACATGCCTAGCGGAATCGCTCCCTTTTAGCTCCTCCTTCAATGCCTCCAGCTTCTTCTGCAAAAGCCTGATGAGGGGAATGACCTGACTCAGGCTGGCAGTGTCTGAACTGACTTCACGTGTGGCAAGTTCAAAAGGTTGCAGAACCTTGCACAACGTTGAAATCATTCTCCACTGCGCTTGAGACAGGTACATTCCACCTCCTATATCGTGCTCAATTGTATAGGCTTGAATGGCCTTTTGCTGCTCCTCCAACCTCTGAAGCATATATAGGGTTGAATTCCACCTCGTTACCACTTCTTGCTTCAGATGATGGCAGGGCAGGTTCAGGCGTTTTTGGTGGTGCTCCAGTCTTCTGTACGTGGTGCCTGTACGCCGAAAGTGTCCCGCAATTCTTCTGGCCACCGACAGCATCTCTTGCACGCCCCTGTCGTTTTTTAAAAAATTCTGCACCACCAAATTCAAGGTATGTGCAAAACATGGGACGTGCTGGAATTTGCCCATATTTAATGCACACACAATATTGCTGGCGTTGTCCGATGCCACAAATCCACAGGAGAGTCCAATTGGGGTAAGCCATTCCGCGATGATCTTCCTCAGTTGCCGTAAGAGGTTTTCAGCTGTGTGCGTATTCTGGAAACCGGTGATACAAAGCGTAGCCTGCCTAGGAAAGAGTTGGCGTTTGCGAGATGCTGCTACTGGTGCCGCCGCTGCTGTTCTTGCGGCGGGAGTCCATACATCTACCCAGTGGGCTGTCACAGTCATATAGTCCTGACCCTGCCCTGCTCCACTTGTCCACATGTCCGTGGTTAAGTGGACATTGGGTACAACTGCATTTTTTAGGACACTGGTGAGTCTTTTTCTGACGTCCGTGTACATTCTCGGTATCGCCTGCCTAGAGAAGTGGAACCTAGATGGTATTTGGTAACGGGGGCACACTACCTCAAGAAATTGTCTAGTTCCCTGTGAACTAACGGCGGATACCGGACGCACGTCTAACACCAACATAGTTGTCAAGGCCTCAGTTATCCGCTTTGCAACAGGATGACTGCTGTGATATTTCATCTTCCTCGCAAAGGACTGTTGGACAGTCAATTGCTTGGTGGAAGTAGTAAAAGTGGGCTTACGACTTCCCCTCTGGGATGACCATCGACTCCCAGCAGCAACAACAGCAGCGCCAGCAGCAGTAGGCGTTACACGCAAGGATGCATCGGAGGAATCCCAGGCAGGAGAGGACTCGTCAGAATTGCCAGTGACATGGCCTGCAGGACTATTGGCATTCCTGGGGAAGGAGGAAATTGACACTGAGGGAGTTGGTGGGGTGGTTTGCGTGAGCTTGGTTACAAGAGGAAGGGATTTACTGGTCAGTGGACTGCTTCCGCTGTCGCCCAAAGTTTTTGAACTTGTCACTGACTTATTATGAATGCGCTGCAGGTGACGTATAAGGGAGGATGTTCCGAGGTGGTTAACGTCCTTACCCCTACTTATTACAGCTTGACAAAGGCAACACACGGCTTGACAAATGTTGTCCGCATTTCTGTTGAAATACTTCCACACCGAAGAGCTGATTTTTTTTGTATTTTCACCAGGCATGTCAACGGCCCTATTCCTCCCACGGACAACAGGTGTCTCCCCGGGTGCCTGACTTAAACAAACCACCTCACCATCAGAATCCTCCTTGTCAATTTCCTCCCCAGCGCCAGCAACACCCATATCCTCCTCATCCTGGTGTACTTCAACACTGACATCTTCAATCTGACTATCAGGAACTGGACTGCGGGTGCTCCTTCCAGCACTTGCAGGGGGCGTGCAAATGGTGGAAGGCGCATGCTCTTCACGTCCAGTGTTGGGAAGGTCAGGCATCGCAACCGACACAATTGGACTCTCCTTGTGGATTTGGGAATTGGAAGAACGCACAGTTCTTTGCGGTGCTTTTGCCAGCTTGAGTCTTTTCATTTTTCTAGCGAGAGGCTGAGTGCTTCCATCCTCATGTGAAGCTGAACCACTAGCCATGAACATAGGCCAGGGCCTCAGCCGTTCCTTGCCACTCCGTGTGGTAAATGGCATATTGGCAAGTTTACGCTTCTCCTCCGACAATTTTATTTTAGATTTTGGAGTCCTTTTTTTACTGATATTTGGTGTTTTGGATTTTACATGCTCTGTACTATGACATTGGGCATCGGCCTTGGCAGACGACGTTGCTGGCATTTCATCGTCTCGGCCATGACTAGTGGCAGCAGCTTCAGCACGAGGTGGAAGTGGATCTTGATCTTTCCCTAATTTTGGAACCTCAACATTTTTGTTCTCCATATTTTAATAGGCACAACTAAAAGGCACCTCAGGTAAACAATGGAGATGGATGGATACTAGTATACTTATGGATGGACCAGCGACTGCCGACACAGAGGTAGCTACAGCCGTGGACTACCGTACTGTGTCTGCTGCTAATATAGACTGGATGATAATGAGATGAAAATAAGAATTTACTTACCGATAATTCTATTTCTCGGAGTCCGTAGTGGATGCTGGGGTTCCTGAAAGGACCATGGGGAATAGCGGCTCCGCAGGAGACAGGGCACAAAAAGTAAAGCTTTACGATCAGGTGGTGTGTACTGGCTCCTCCCCCTATGACCCTCCTCCAAGCCTCAGTTAGGTACTGTGCCCGGACGAGCGTACACAATAAGGAAGGATTTTGAATCCCGGGTAAGACTCATACCAGCCACACCAATCACACTGTACAACCTGTGATCTGAACCCAGTTAACAGTATGATAACAGCGGAGCCTCTGAAAAGATGGCTCACAACAATAATAACCCGATTTTTGTAACTATGTACAAGTATTGCAGACAATCCGCACTTGGGATGGGCGCCCAGCATCCACTACGGACTCCGAGAAATAGAATTATCGGTAAGTAAATTCTTATTTTCTCTATCGTCCTAGTGGATGCTGGGGTTCCTGAAAGGACCATGGGGATAATACCAAAGCTCCCAAACGGGCGGGAGAGTGCGGATGACTCTGCAGCACCGAATGAGAGAACTCCAGGTCCTCCTTAGCCAGGGTATCAAATTTGTAGGATTTTACAAACGTGTTTGCCCCTGACTAAATAACCGCTCGGCAAAGTTGTAAAGCCGAGACCCCTCGGGCAGCCGCCCAAGATGAGCCCACCTTCCTTGTGGAATGGGCATTTACATATTTTGGCTGTGGCAGGCCTGCCACAGAATGTGCAAGCTGAATTGTATTACACATCCAACTAGCAATAGTCTGCTTAGAAGCAAGAGCACCCAGTTTGTTGGGTGCATACAGGATAACAGGAAGTCAGTTTTCCTGACTCCAGCCATCCTGGAACATATTTTCAGGGCCCTGACAACATCTAGCAACTTGGAGTCCTCCAAGTCCCTAGTAGGTGCAAGGCACCACAATAAGCTGGTTCAGGTGAAACACTGACACCACCTTAGGGAGAGAACTGGGGACGAGTCCGCAGCTCTGCCCTGTCCGAATGGACAAACAGATATGGGCTTTTTTGAGAAAAAACCACCAATTTGACACTCGCCTGGTCCAGGCCAGGGCCAAGAGCATGGTCACTTTTCATGTGAGATGCTTCAAATCCACAGATTTGACTGGTTTTAAACCAATGTGATTTGAGGAATCCCAGAACTACGTTGAGATCCCACAGTGCCACTGGAGGCACAAAAGGGGGTTGTATATGCAATACTCCCTTGACAAACTTCTGGACTTCAGGAACTGAAGCCAATTCTTTCTGGAAGAAAATCGACAGGGCCGAAATTTGAACCTTAATGGACCCCAATTTGCGGCCCATAGACACTCCTGTTTGCAGGAAATGCAGGAAACGACCGAGTTGAAATTTCTTTGTGGGGCCATCCTGGCCTCACACCACGCAACATATTTTCGCCACATGTGGTGATAATGTTGTGCGGTCACCTCCTTTCTGGCTTTGACCAGGGTAGGAATGACCTCTTCCGGAAAGCCTTTTTCCCTTAGGATCCGGCGTTCCACCGCCATGCCGACAAACGCAGCTGCGGTAAGTCTTGGAACAGACATGGTACTTGCTGAAGCAAATCCCTTCTTAGCAGCAGAGGCCATAAGACCTCTGTAAGCATCTCTTGAAGTTCCGGGTACCAAGTCCTTCTTGGCCAATCCGGAGCCATGAGTATAGTTCTTACTCCTCTACGTCTTATAATTCTCAGCACCTTAGGTATGAGAAGCAGAGGAGGGAACACATACACCGACTGGTACACCCACGGTGTTACCAGAACGTCCACAGCTATTGCCTGAGGGTCTCTTGACCTGGCGCAATACCTGTCCCGCTTTTTGTTCAGACGGGACGCCATCATGTCCACCTTTGGTATTTCCCAACGGTTTACAATCATGTGGAAAAAACTTCCCGATGAAGTTTCCACTCTCCCGGGTGGAGGTCGTGCCTGCTGAGGAAGTCTGCTTCCCAGTTTCCATTCCCGGGATGAAACACTGCTGACAGTGCTATCACATGATTTTCCGCCCAGCGAAAAGTCCTTGCAGTTTTTGCCATTGCCCTCCTGCTTCTTGTGTCGCCCTGTCTGTTTACGTGGGCGACTGCCGTGATGTTTTTCCCACTGGATCAATACCGGCTGACCTTGAAGCAGAGGTCTTGCTAAGCTTAGAGCATTATAAATTTACCCTTAGCTCCAGTATATTTATGTGGAGAAAAGTCTCCAGACTTGATCACACTCCCTGGAAATTTTTTCCTTGTGTGACTGCTCCCCAGCCTCTCGGGCTGGGCTCCGTGGTCACCAGCATCCAATCCTGAATGCCGAATCTGCGGCCCTCTAGAAGATGAGCACTCTATAACCACCACAGGAGAGACACCCTTGTCCTTGGATATAGGGTTATCCGCTGATGCATCTGAAGATGCGATCCGGACCATTTGTCCAGCAGATCCCACTGAAAAGTTCTTGCGTGAAATCTGCCGAATGGAATTGCTTCGTAGGAAGCCACCATTTTTACCAGGACCCTTGTGCAATGATGCACTGTTTTTAGGAGGTTCCTGACTAGCTCGGATAACTCCCTGGCTTTCTCTTCCGGGAGAAACACCTTTTTCTGGACTGTGTCCAGAATCATCCCTAGGCACAGCAGACGTGTCGTCGGGATCAGCTGCGATTTTGGAATATTTAGAATCCACCCGTGCTGTTGTAGCAGTATCCGAGATAGTGCTACTCCGACCTCCAACTGTTCCCTGGACTATGCCCTTATCAGGAGATCGTCCAAGTAAGGGATAATTAAGACGCCTTTTCTTCGAAGAAGAATCATCATTTCGGCCATTACCTTGGTAAAGACCCGGGGTGCCGTGGACAATCCAAACGGCAGCGTCTGAAACTGATAGTGACAGTTCTGCACCACGAACCTGAGGTACCCTTAGTGAGAAGGGCAAATTTGGGACATAGAGGTAAGCATCCCTGATGTCCCGGGACACTATATAGTCCCCTTCTTCCTGGTTCGTTATCACTGCTCTGAGTGACTCCATCTTGATTTGAACCTTTGTAAGTGTTCAAAAATTTTTTAGAATAAGTCTCACCTAGCCTTCTGGCTTCAGTACCACAATATAGTGTGGAATAATACCCCTTTTCTTGTAGTAGGAGGGGTAATTTAATTATCACCTGCTGGGAATACAGCTTGTGAATTTTTTTCCCATACTGCCTCCTTGTCGGAGGGAGACCTTGGTAAAGCAGACTTCAGGAGCCTGCGAAGGGGAAACGTCTCGACATTCCAATCTGTACCCCTGGGATACTACTTGTAGGATCCAGGGGTCCTGTACGGTCTCAGCGCCATGCTGAGAACTTGTCAGAAGCGGTGGAACGCTTCTGTTCCTGGGAATGGGCTGCCTGCTGCAGTCTTCTTCCCTTTCCTCTATCCCTGGGCAGATATGATCTTATAGGGACGAAAGGACTGAGGCTGAAAAGACGGTGTCTTTTTCTGCAGAGATGTGACTTAGGGTAAAAACGGTGGATTTTCCAGCAGTTGCCGTGGCCACCAGGTCCGATGGACCGACCCCAAATAACTCCTCTTCCTTTATACGGCAATACACCTTTGTGCCGTTTGGAATCTGCATCACCTGACCACTGTCGTGTCCATAACATCTTCTGGCAGATATGGACATCGCATTTACTCTTGATGCCAGAGTGCAAATATCCCTCTGTGCATCTCGCATATATAGAAATGCATCCTTTAAATGCTCTATAGTCAATAAAATACTGTCCCTGTCAAGGGTATCAATATTTTTAGTCAGGGAATCCGACCAAGCCACCCCAGCTCTGCACATCCAGGCTGAGGCGATCGCTGGTCGCAGTATAACACCAGTATGTGTGTATATACTTTTTATGATATTTTCCAGCCTCCTGTCAGCTGGTCCTTGAGGACGGCCCTATCTATAGACGGTACCGCCACTTGTTTTGATAAGCGTGTGAGCGCCTTAGCCACCCTAAGGGGTGTTTCCCAACGCGCCCTAACTTCTGGCGGGAAAGGGTATACCGCCCATAATTTTCTATCGGGGGGAACCCACGCATCATCACACACTTTATTTAATTTATCTGATTCAGGAAAAACTACGGTAGTTTTTTCACATCCCACATAATACCCTCTTTTGTGGTACTTGTAGTATCAGAAATATGTAACACCTCCTTCATTGCCTTTAACGTGTGGCCCTAATAAGGAATACGTTTGTTTATTCACCGTCGACACTGGATTCAGTGTCCCTGTCTGTGTCTGTGTCGACCGACTAAAGTAAACGGGCGTTTTAAAACCCCTGACGGTGTTTTTGAGACGTCTGGACCGGTACTAATTGTTTGTCGGCCGTCTCATGTCGTCAACCGACCTTGCAGCGTGTTGACATTATCACGTAATTCCCTAAATAAGCCATCCATTCCGGTGTCGACTCCCTAGAGAGTGACATCACCATTACAGGCAATTGCTCCGCCTCCTCACCAACATCGTCCTCATACATGTCGACACACACGTACCGACACACAGCACACACACAGGGAATGCTCTGATAGAGGACAGGACCCACTAGCCCTTTGGAGAGACAGAGGGAGAGTTTGCCAGCACACACCAAAAACGCTATAATTATATAGAGACAACCTTATATAAGTGTTTTCCCTTATAGCATCTTTTTTTATATATTTCTAACGCCAAATTAGTGCCCCCCCTCTCTGTTTTAACCCTGTTTCTGTAGTGCAGTGCAGGGGAGAGCCTGGGAGCCTTCCCTCCAGCCTTTCTGTGAGGGAAAATGGCGCTGTGTGCTGAGGAGATAGGCCCCGCCCCTTTTTCGGCGGCCTCGTCTCCCGCTCTTAACGGATTCTGGCAGGGGTTAAATATCTCCATATAGCCTCCGGAGGCTATATGTGAGGTATTTTTAGCCAAAATAGGTTTTCATTTGCCTCCCAGGGCGCCCCCCTCCCAGCGCCCTGCACCCTCAGTGACTGCCGTGTGAAGTGTGCTGAGAGGAAAATGGCGCACAGCTGCAGTGCTGTGCGCTACCTTTAGAAGACTGAGGAGTCTTCTGCCGCCGATTCTGGACCTCTTCTTACTTCAGCATCTGCAAGGGGGCCGGCGGCAAGGCTCCGGTGACCATCCAGGCTGTACCTGTGATCGTCCCTCTGGAGCTGATGTCCAGTAGCCAAGAAGCCAATCCATCCTGCACGCAGGTGAGTTCACTTCTTCTCCCCTAAGTCCCTCGTTGCAGTGATCCTGTTGCCAGCAGGACTCACTGTAAAATAAAAAACCTAAGCTAAACTTTTCTAAGCAGCTCTTTAGGAGAGCCACCTAGATTGCACCCTTCTCGGCCGGGCACAAAAATCTAACTGAGGCTTGGAGGAGGGTCATAGGGGGAGGAGCCAGTACACACCACCTGATCGTAAAGCTTTACTTTTTGTGCCCTGTCTCCTGCGGAGCCGCTATTCCCCATGGTCCTTTCAGGAACCCCAGCATCCACTAGGACGATAGAGAAATTAATATATATATATATATATAATATCACTAGTACTGCAGCCGGACAGGTATATATATTTATTATGTAATGACTGATGACGGACCTGCTGGACACTGTCAGCTCAGCAGCACCACAGACTGCTACAGTAAGCTACTATAGTAGTATGTATCAAGAAGAAAGAGAAAAAAAAAACGACGGGTAGGTGGTATACAATTATGGATGGACCAGCGACTGCCGACACAGAGGTAGCTACAGCCGTGGACTACCGTACTGTGTCTGCTGCTAATATAGACTGGATGATAATGAGATGAAATTAATATATATATATATATAATATCACTAGTACTGCAGCCGGACAGGTATATATATTTATTATGTAATGACTGATGACGGACCTGCTGGACACTGTCAGCTCAGCAGCACCGCAGACTGCTACAGTAAGCTACTATAGTAGTATGTATCAAGAAGAGAAAAAAAAAAACCACGGGTAGGTGGTATACAATTATGGATGGACCAGCGACTGCCGACACAGAGGTAGCTACAGCCGTGGACTACCGTACTGTGTCTGCTGCTAATATAGACTGGATGATAATGAGATGAAATTAATATATATATATATATATAATATCACTAGTACTGCAGCCGGAGAGGTATATATATTTATTATGTAATGACTGATGACGGACCTGCTGGACACTGTCAGCTCAGCAGCACCGCAGACTGCTACAGTAAGCTACTATAGTAGTATGTATCAAGAAGAAAGAGAAAAAAAAAACCACGGGTAGGTGGTATACAATTATGGATGGACCAGCGACTGCCGACACAGAGGTAGCTACAGCGGTGGACTACCGTACTGTATCTGCTGCTAATATAGACTGGATGATAATGAGATGAAATTAATATATATATATATATATATATATATAATATCACTAGTACTGCAGCCGGACAGGTATATATATTTATTATGTAATGACTGATGACGGACCTGCTGGACACTGTCAGCTCAGCAGCACCGCAGACTGCTACAGTAAGCTACTATAGTAGTATGTATCAAGAAGAAAGAGAAAAAAAAAAACACGGGTAGGTGGTATACAATTATGGATGGACCAGCGACTGCCGACACAGAGGTAGCTACAGCCGTGGACTACCGTACTGTGTCTGCTGCTAATATAGACTGGATGATAATGAGATGAAATTAATATATATATATATATATATATAATATCACTAGTACTGCAGCCGGAGAGGTATATATATTTATTATGTAATGACTGATGACGTACCTGCTGGACACTGTCAGCTCAGCAGCACCGCAGACTGCTACAGTAAGCTACTATAGTAGTATGTATCAAGAAGAAAGAGAAAAAAAAAAACCACGGGTAGGTGGTATACAATTATGGATGGACCAGCGACTGCCGACACAGAGGTAGCTACAGCCGTGGACTACCGTACTGTGTCTGCTGCTAATATAGACTGGATGATAATGAGATGAAATTAATATATATATATATATATATATATATATATATATATATATAATATCACTAGTACTGCAGCCGGACAGGTATATATATTTATTATGTAATGACTGATGACAGACCTGCTGGACACTGTCAGCTCAGCAGCACCGCAGACTGCTACAGTAAGCTACTATAGTAGTATGTATCAAGAAGAAAAAAAAAAAAAACACGGGTAGGTGGTATACATATACAATTATATATATATTATATACAATTTTATATATATATATATATATATATATATATATATATATTAAACTGGTGGTGATTAATTAAACTGGTGGTCAGGTCACTGGTCACACTATCAGCAACTTGCAAGTAGTACTCCTAAGCAGACAATCACAATATATACTGGTGGTCAGTGTGGTCACAATGGCAGTGTGGCACTCTGGCAGCAGAGTGCCAGCAAAAGTGTGCACTGTACGTTAAAATATGTACTCCTGCTCTCAGACTCTAACTGCTCCCCACTGTCTCCCCCACAAGTCAGATATACAGTCACACTATCACTTCAGCAAGTAGTAGTACTCCTCCTAATGCTCCCCAAAATTACTAAAGTAAATAATACTGTGTCTCTCTCTACTCTAGTAGTCTCACTCTCTATAAACGGAGAGGACGCCAGCCACGTCCTCTCCCTATCAATCTCAATGCACGTGTGAAAATGGCGGCAACGCGCGGCTCCTTATATAGAATCCGAGTCTCGCGAGAATCCGACAGCGGGATGATGACGTTCGGGCGCGCTCGGTTTAACCGAGCAAGGCGGGAAGATCCGAGTCGCTCGGACCCGTGTAAAAAAAACTGAAGTTCAGGTGGGTTCGGTTTCCGAGGAACCGAACCCGCTCATCTCTAATGATAATGTAAATTCCTTGCATAAAAGATTAGACAAGGCTGATGCATTGGGACAGACAGGGTCTCAACCCTTGCCTGATCCTATGTCGCAGGGACCGTCGGGGTCTCATAAGCGCCCACTATCCCAAATTGTTGACACAGATACCAACATGGATTCTGACTCCAGTGTCGATTACGATGATGCAAAGTTACAGCCAAAGTTGGCTAAATCACTCCGATATATGATTATAGCAATTAAGGAAGTTTTGCACATCACAGAGGAAACCCCTGTCCCTGACACAAGGGTTTATATGTATAAGGGAAAGAAACCTGAGGTAACTTTTCCCCCCTCACACGAACTGAATGAGTTATGTGAAAAAGCTTGGGAATCTCCAGATAAAAAACTGCAGATTTCCAAACGGATTCTTATGGCGTATCCTTTCCCGCCAACGGACAGGTTACGATGGGAATCCTCCCCTAGGGTGGACAAAGCTTTAACACGCTTATCCAAAAAGGTAGCCCTGCCATCCCAGGATACGATTACCCTCAAGGATGCTGCTGATCGCAAACAGGAGGGTACCCTGAAGTCCATTTATACACATTCAGGTACCTTGCTCAGACCGGCAATCGCGTCGGCCTGGGTGTGTAGTGCAGTAGCGGCATGGACTGATACCTTATCAGAGGAGTTTGATACCCTAGATAGGGATACTGTTTTATTGACCCTGGGGCATATTAAAGACTCTGTCCTTTATATGAGAGATGCTCATAGAGACATTAGTCTGCTGGGTTCTAGAATAAACGCTATGTCGATTTCTGCCAGAAGGGTCCTGTGGACTCGGCAATGGACAGGTGATGCCGACTCTAAACGACATATGGAGGAATTGTTCGGTGAAGGTCTCTCGGACCTGGTCTCCACAGCTACGGCTGGAAAGTCACATTTTTTGCCTTATGTTCCCTCACAGCCTAAGAGAGCACCGCATTATCAAATGCAGTCCTTTCGTTCACAAAGAAACAAGAAAGTCCGAGGTGCGTCCTTTCTTGCCAGAGGGAGGGGCAGAGGAAAGAAGCTGCACAATACAGCTAGTTCCCAGGAACAGAAGTCCTCCCCGGCCTCTGCAAAATCCACCGCATGACGCTGGGGCTCCACTGGCGGAGTCGGGGCCAGTGGGGGCGCGTTTTCGGAATTTCAGCCACATGTGGATTCACTCCCTGGTGGATCCCTGGGCAATAGAAATTGTGTCTCAGGGTTACAAGCTGGAATTCGAAGAGGTGCCTCCTCGCCGGTTTTTCAAATCGGCCCTACCGTCTTCCCCCCTAGAGAGGGAGATAGTGTTAAATGCAATACAAAAATTGTATCTTCAGCAGGTGGTGGTCGAGATTCCCCTCCTTCAACAGGGAAGGGGTTATTATTCGACCATGTTTGTGGTTCCGAAACCGGACGGTTCGGTCAGACCCATATTGAATTTAAAATCTCTGAACCTATACTTGAAGAGGTTCAAGTTCAAGATGGAATCGCTAAGAGCGGTCATCGCCAGCCTGGAAGGGGGGGATTTTATGGTGTCACTGGACATAAAGGATGCGTACCTTCATGTCCCCATTTATCCACCTCATCAGGCGTACCTAAGATTTGCGGTACAGGACAGTCATTACCAATTTCAGACGTTGCCGTTTGGTCTCTCAACGGCTCCGAGGATTTTCACCAAGGTAATGGAGGAAATGATGGTGCTCCTGCGCAAGCAGAGTGTCACAATTATCCCGTGCTTGGACGATCTCCTCATAAAAGCGAGATCAAGAGAGCAGTTGCTGAACAGCGTATCTCTTTCACTGAAAGTGTTACAACAACACGGCTGGATTCTCAATATCCCAAAGTCGCAGTTGGTTCCTACGACTCGTCTGCCTTTCCTGGGCATGATTCTGGACACGACCTAGAAAAGGGTTTATCTTCCGATAGAAAAAGCCCAGGAACTTATGACTCTGGTCAGGAACCTTTTGAAATCAAGACAGGTGTCCGTGCATCATTGAACTCGAGTCCTGGGAAAGATGGTGGCCTCATATGAGGCCATTCCCTTTGGCAGGTTCCATGCGAGGACTTTCCAGTGGGATCTGTTGGACAAGTGGTCCGGATCACATCTACAGATCCATTGGTTGATTACCCTGTCCCCCAGGGCGTCGCTCCTGTGGTGGCTGCAGAGTGCTCACCTTCTCGAGGGCCGCAGATTCGGCATTCAGGATTGGATCCTGGTGACCACGGACGCAAGCCTCCGAGGTTGGGGAGCAGTCACACAGAGAAGACATTTCCAGGGTCTTTGGTCAAGTCAAGAGACTTGTCTGCACATCAACATCCTGGAACTAAGGGCCATATACAACGCCCTACGTCAAGCGGAGGCCTTACTTCGCGACCAACCAGTTCTGATCCATTCAGACAACATCACCGCAGTGGCTCATGTAAACCGCCAAGGCGGCACTAGGAGCAGAGCGGCAATGGCGGAAGCTACCAGGATTCATCGCTGGGCGGAGAATCATGTAAGCGCACTGTCAGCTGTGTTCATTCCGGGAGTGGACAACTGGGAAGCAGACTTCTTCAGCAGACACGACCTACACCCGGGAGAGTGGGGACTTCATCCAGAAGTCTTCGCACAGATTGTGAGTCGGTGGGAACTGCCACAGATGGACATGATGGCGTCCTGCCTCAACAAAAAGCTACAGAGGTATTGCGCCAGGTCCAGAGACCCTCAGGCAGTAGCGGTAGACGCCCTCGTGACACCGTGGGTGTTCCGGTCCGTCTATGTATTTCCTCCTCTTCCTTTCATACCCAAGGTGTTGAGAATAGTAAGAAGAAAAGGAGTGAGAACAATCCTCGTTGTTCCAGATTGGCCACGACGGACCTGGTATCCAGATCTGCAGGAAATGCTCACGGAAGATCCGTGGCCTCTTCCTCTAAGGCAGGACCTGTTGCAACAGGGACCCTGTGTGTTCCAAGACTTACCGCGGCTGCGTTTGACGGCATGGCAGTTGAACGCCGGATCCTAGCGGAAAAAGGTATTCCGGTTGAGGTTATCCCTACGCTGATAAAGGCTAGGATGGAAGTAACAGCAAAACATTATCACCGTATATGGTGAAGATATGTTTCTTGGTGTGAGGCCAGGGATGCTCCTACGGAAGAATTCCGTCTGGGCCGTTTCCTTCACTTCCTACAAACTGGAGTGGATTTGGGCCTTTAATTAGGCTCCATTAAGGTCCAGATTTCGGCCCTATCCATTTTCTTTCAAAAAGAATTGGCTTCTCTCCCAGAAGTTCAGACTTTTGTTAAGGGAGTACTGCATATTCAGCCTCCGTTTGTGCCTCCGGTGGCGCCTTGGGACCTTAATGTGGTCTTGGACTTCCTAAAGCTACACTGGTTTGAACCAC
Source organism: Pseudophryne corroboree (assembly GCF_028390025.1). Lineage (NCBI taxonomy): Eukaryota > Metazoa > Chordata > Amphibia > Anura > Myobatrachidae > Pseudophryne > Pseudophryne corroboree. The sequence continues at coordinate 839,234,877 of NC_086445.1, forward strand.
TGAAAACGGTGGAGTTGAAATATCTCACTTGGAAGGTGGTCATGTTATTAGCCCTAGCTTCGGCTAGGCGAGTGTCGGAATTAGCGGCTTTATCACATAAAAGCCCCTATCTGGTTTTCCATATGGATAGAGCGGAATTGCGGACACGTCCTCAGTTCCTGCCAAAAGTGGTTTCATCCTTTCATATGAACCAACCTATTGTGGTGCCTGTGGCTACACGGAACTTAGAGGATTCCGAGTCCCTTGATGTGGTCAGGGCTTTGAAGATTTATGTAGCCAGGACGGCTAGAGTCCGAAAAACAGAAGCACTGTTTGTTCTGTATGCAGCCAACAAGCTTGGCGGCCCTGCTTCAAGGCAGACTCTGGCTCGCTGGATCTGTAACACGATTCAGCAAGCACATTCTACGGCTGGTTTGCCGTTACCAAAATCGGTCAAGGCCCATTCCACTAGGAAAGTGGGCTCTTCTTGGGCGGCTGCCCGAGGGGTCTCGGCACTACAGCTGTGTCGAGCTGCTACTTGGTCGGGTACAAACACCTTTGCAAAATTCTATAAGTTTGATACCCTGGCTGAGGAGGACCTCATGTTTGCTCAATCGGTGCTGCAGAGTCATCCGCATTCTCCCGCCCATTTGGGAGCTTTGGTATAATCCCCATGGTCCTTACGGAGTCCCCAGCATCGTCTAGGACGTTAGAGAAAATAAGATGTTACTTACCGGTAAATCTATTTCTCGTAGTCCGTAGAGGATGCTGGGCGCCCGTCCCAAGTGCGGACTTCTTCTGCAATACTTGTATATAGTTATTGCTTCAATAAGGGTTACGTTATTGTTGCATCGGGCGTGAACTGATGCTATGTTATTGTCATACTGTTTACTGGATTGTTATCACAAGTTATACGGTGTGATTGGTGTGGCTGGTATGAATCTTGCCCTTGGATTAACAAAAATCCTTTCCTCGTACTGTCCATCTCCTCTGGGCACAGTTCTCTAACTGAGGTCTGGAGGAGGGGCAGAGAGGGAGGAGCCAGTGCACACCAGGAACTAAATTCTTTCTTAAAGTGCCCATGTCTCCTGCGGAGCCCGTCTCTCCCCATGGTCCTTATGGAGTCCTCAGCATCCTCTACGGACTACGAGAAATAGATTTACCGGTAAGAAAAATCTTATTTTTTTTATATACAACTATTTATATTTCATCATAAATTATTATTAAAGTTATGTTTTAAACAATACTACAGTATAAGAGTGCACCACACAAGGAGTTTAGCTTTAGCCCACTGTCCTGGCCCACACTTTTTGTGAGCGTCAATAGGTCAGCAGGGTCAAAAGGTCAACAGTTAAATGATTTACATGGAGTTAGGATGATAGGGTCAAAAGGTCGATATGTAAATGGTTGACACATTGTTTTTCGTTATTTTAATCTTAACCTTAAACCTAATCCTCCCCATAGTGCCCAACCATAACCCTCTCCTTGGTACCTAATGCTAACCCTCCCTTTGGTGCCTAATGCTAACTCTCCCTTTGGTGCCTAACCCTAAATGTCCTCTTCTGCAGCCTAACCCTAGACCTCTGCCCTGAATCCAACCCTAACCATCCCATGCGGAAGCCTAACCCTAACCCTTCCCCAAGCGCCTAACCCTAAGCTTCAAGCTAACCCCTAATTCTCAAAATTATACAAAACCATGTGTCAAACTTTTTTTGTGTGGACTTTTTGAACTTGTCAACCTAAGTCCATGTCGACCATTTGACTGTTGACATTTTGACATTATCTATCTCTATGCTGTCTACCTTCCATCCAGATACACTCTAAAAGTACTTTCATTGTAGCTTTTTTGGAACATAAAACCCTGCGATTTGTATATTCGGAGGTGTAATTACATGGGGAAAGTATATGGTTACTAGGCAGAAGAAGGGGTGTTAGGGTTAGGGACCAGGGAGGGAGGATTAGGGATAGGCATTTAGCAGGGGGCATTAGGGGTAGGCATCAAGCGGGGAGGGTTAGGTTTAGGCAGCGGGGACGGGGGGGTTAGGGCTAGGCACAAAGTGGGGAGGGTTAGGGTTAGGCACCACCGGGGAGGGTTAGGTTTAGGCCCCCACAAGGGAGGGTTATGGTAGGGGTCAGAGGAGGGTTAGGGGACTTACTGGGGGGCTGTCAGGATTCTGATGGACGGGATGCCGCTGTCGGCATCCTAACCACCAGCATTCCGTCCATCGGCAAATCATACTGCTCCTGCCCTGTGGCAGTTGGTGGTCCAGTTGCAATAGTGATGCAGTAACGCACAGATTATTAGAAGTTTGCAGGCGTACACAGCAGACTAATTATACACTATAGCAGTGATAACCTATTTTCCTGGCATTAGAAACAGACAATTTAAACTTCAATACACGCTGATTAGGATTACATGCAACACAGATATAGGTGAGGATTCACACCCCCTAACACAATTTTTATAGAAAAAACCTTCCTTGTGTAATAGGTCAGTTCTTTGAAGATCTGGGCGTTGAATCACAAATTTATTTTAATCCTGTTTTGTTTTGAAGTCGTTCATCTATTCGATTCTCAGGATGATACCCCAAAAATAAAAGGAGGGAAAATATAGTGCAATACTTCACTCTTCAATTTCTCCCGTTGTCCCATTATTTTCATATTGTAACGCAGTCCCAAAACAGCTACGTGGGCCACAAAGTGGGTTCAAGTTTATCAAGCTGTGAAACTCTATGCTTTTAATGGTTTGAGCTATAGAAATTCAGGGTGTGGTTATGTATATTTACTGAAGTCTCCGGATGTTAGTTAAGATATGGTTCATTTATTTATTAATTTAGAAACCCTCTTCAGCAGCTTATACTAGTAAATTCATTGTTATATTTTTCTGGATTTTTTATGTGTTCTATTGCCATGTCTTTATATCATCACAGGTGTTTTCACTTTTGTTGCTCTTAGGTATGATATAAAAGTTTATCTGTAGTTTATAAGTTTATCTGTAGCTAAAGCTATAAAATCAATCTGTTGCCTCTCCTTTTATATAAGTGACTAATGATATGTATGCGGTAAAAGTTGTGCAATGCATGTACATGCTAATAATAAGGTCATCTGAAGGTAGAAATTCACTTTACAAAAAAGAAATGTACTAATATATGATGACCTTCTTCAAGACGTCCTGCTGTACAGTCCAGGGAACTGTGTAATCCAGCAGGATTTTAGCAAAATATAGGCATATAGTAAACACTACATACAGTAATCAACTAAAGCCTCTGTGGCAGTGTCAACATTATTTTCCTTATTACATTGACAGATGTTCCATTGACTTCCATGGCATTACTTTCTCAACAGAATGTAAAACACATTACAGTTTTTCATTATTAGAGTTAAAATATTACAGTAGATATCAACAATGTTCATTTTTTTTTTATGCGAACAAATATGCTTAAAAATATAAATGGGTCTTCATTATATAACACAATTTCCCAGTAAGGGTCTGCTCCTGGTGAATCATTTCAAGGAGAAGTGATAGGAAAGGCAAAGTTATTACACATTGGAGCTTCTTACGTAGATAAAAAGTGGCAAAAATAGGATTTTACTTACCGGTAAATCTATTTCTCGTAGTCCGTAGTGGATGCTGGGGACTCCGTAAGGACCATGGGGAATAGACGGGCTCCGCAGGAGACATGGGCACTTTAAGAAAGAATTTGGATTCTGGTGTGCTCTGGCTCCTCCCTCTATGTCCCTACTCCAGACCTCAGTTAGAGAAACTGTGCCCGGAAGAGTCAGTTGACAGTACAAGGAAAGGATTTTGGGAATCCAGGGTAAAACTCATACCAGCCACACCAATCACACCGTATAACTTGTGATAACTTTACCCAGTTAACAGTATGAACAACAACAGAGCATCAGACCAACCCTGATGCAACTATAACATAACCCTTATTAAAGCAATAACTATATACAAGCATTGCAGAAGAAGTCCGCACTTGGGACGGGCGCCCAGCATCCACTACGGACTACGAGAAATAGAATTACCGGTAAGTAAAATCCTATTTTCTCTAACGTCCTAGTGGATGCTGGGGACTCCGTAAGGACCATGGGGATTATACCAAAGCTCCCAAACGGGCGGGAGAGTGCGGATGACTCTGCAGCACCGAATGAGCAAACACAAGGTCCTCCTCAGCCAGGGTATCAAACTTGTAGAACTTTGCAAAGGTGTTTGAACCTGACCAAGTAGCCGCTCGGCAAAGCTGTAATGCCGAGACCCCTCGGGCAGTCCCCCAAGAAGAGCCCACCTTCCTTGTGGAATGGGCCTTAACTGATTTAGGCAGCGGCAAGCCAGCCGCAGAATGAGCCTGCTGAATCGTGTTACAGATCCAGCGAGCAATAGTTTGCTTTGAAGCAGGCGCCCCAAGCTTGTTGGAAGCATACAGGATAAACAAAGATTCTGTTTTCCTGACCTTAGCCGTTCTGGCTACATAAACCTTTAAAGCCCTGACCACATCCAGTGACTCTGAATCCTCCAAGTCAGTAGTAGCCACAGGCACCACAATAGGTTGGTTTATATGAAAGGATGAAACCACTTTCGGCAGAAATTGTTTGGCGGGTCCGCAATTCTGCTCTATCCGCATGGAAAACCAGATAAGGGCTTTTATGTGACAAAGCCGCCAATTCTGACACACGCCTAGCCGAAGCCAAGGCTAATAGCATGACCACTTTCCACGTGAGATATTTCAATTCCACCGTTTTGAGTGGTTCAAACCAGTGTGATTTCAGGAAACTCAACACCACGTTAAGATCCCAAGGTGCCACTGGAGGCACAAAAGGGGGCTGAATATGCAGCACTCCCTTTACAAACGTCTGAACTTCAGGCAGAGAAGCCAGTTCTTTTTGAAAGAAAATGGATAAGGCCGAAATCTGAACCTTTAATGGAACCCAATTTGAGGCCCAAAGTCACTCCCGACTGTAGGAAGTGAAGGAAACGGCCCAGCTGGAATTCCTCCGTAGTGGCATTCCTGGCCTCACACCAAGCCACATATTTTCGCCATATACGGTGATAATGTTGAGCCGTCACATCCTTCCTAGCCTTTATCAGCGTAGGAATAACTTCATCCGGAATGCCTTTTTCTGCTAGGATCCGGCGTTCAACCGCCATGCCGTCAAACGCAGCCGCGGTAAGTCTTGGAACGGACAGGGCCCCTGTTGCAACAAGTGCTGTCTTAGAGGCAGAGGCCACGGGTCCTCTGTGAGCATCTCTTGCAGATCTGGATACCAAGTCCTTCTTGGCCAATCCGGAACAATTGTTCTCCTCTCCTCTTTTTCTTATGATTCTCAGCACCCTGGGTATGAGAGGAAGAGGAGGAAATACATAGACCGACTGGAACACCAACGGTGTCACCAGTGCGTCCACAGCTATCGCCTGAGGGTCTCTTGACCTGGCGCAATATCTCTGTAGCTTTTTGTTGAGGCGGGATGCCATCATGTCCACCTGTGGCAGTTCCCACCGACTTGCAATCTGCGTGAAGACTTCTTGATGAAGTCCCCACTCTCCCGGGTGGAGGTCGTGCCTGCTGAGGAAGTCTGCTTCCCAGTTGTCCACTCCCGGAATGAACACTGCTGACAGTGCGCTTACGTGATTCTCCGCCCAGCAAAGAATTCTGGTGGCTTCTACCACTGCCACCCTGCTCCTTGTGCCGCCTTGGCGGTTTACATGAGCCACTGCGGTGATGTTGTCTGACTGAATCAGAACCGGTTAGTTGCGAAGCAGGGACTCCGCTTGACGTAGGGCGTTGTATATGGCCCTTAGTTCCAGGATGTTGATGTGAAGGCAAGTCTCCTGACTTGACCACAGCCCTTGGAAATTTCTTCCCTGTGTGACTGCCCCCCACCCTCGGAGGCTTGCATCCGTGGTCACCAGGACCCAGTCCTGAATGCCGAATCTGCGACCTTTGAGAAGGTGAGCACTCTGCAGCCACCACAGGAGAGACACCCTGGCCCTGGGGGATAGGGTGATCAACCGATGCATCTGAAGATGTGATCCGGACCACTTGTCCAACAGATCCCATTGAAAGGTCCTCGCATGGAACCTGCCGAAGGGAATGGCCTCGTATGATGCCACCATCTTTCCCAGGACTCGCGTGCAGTGATGCACCGACACCTGTTTTGGTTTTAATAGGTCTCTGACCAGTGTCATGAGCTCCTGAGCCTTCTCCATCGGGAGATAAACCCTCTTCTGGTCTGTGTCCAGAATCATGCCCAGGAAAGGCAGATGAGTCGTAGGAATCAACTGCGACTTTGGAATATTTAGAATCCAGCCGTGCTGTTGTAACACTTCCCGAGAGCGTGCTACGCTGATCAGCAACTGCTCTCTGGACCTCGCCTTTATGAGGAGATCGTCCAAGTATGGGACAATTGTGACCCCTTGCTTCCGCAGGAGTACCATCATTTCCGCCATTACCTTGGTAAATATTCTCGGTGCCGTGGAGAGACCAAACGGCAACGTCTGAAATTGGTAATGACAATCCTGTACCACAAATCTGAGGTACGCCTGATGAGGTGGATAAATGGGGACATGAAGGTATGCATCCTTTATGTCCAGAGACACCATAAAATCCCCCCCTTCCAGGCTTGCGATGACCGCTCTGAGCGATTCCATCTTGAACTTGAACCTTTTCAGGTATATGTTCAGAGATTTTAAATTCAATATGGGTCTGACCGAAGCGTCCGGTTTCGGTACCACAAACATGGTCGAATAATAACCCTTTCCTTGTTGAAGGAGGAGAACCTTGACCACCACCTGCTGAAGATACAATTTGTGAATTGCAGCTAACACTATTTCCCTCTCTAAGGGGGAAGCTGGCAGGGCCGATTTGAGGTATCGGTGAGGGGGAATCTCTTCGAATTCCAGCTTGTATCCCTGAGACACAATCTCTATCGCCCAGGGATCCACCTGGGAGTGAACCCACTTGTGGCTGAAATTTCGGAGACGCGCCCCCACCGGGCCTAGCTCCACCTGTGGAGCCCCAGCGTCATGCGGTGGATTTAGTGGAAGCCGGGGAGGACTTCTGTTCCTGGGAACTAGCTGTGTTGTGCAGCTTCCTTCCTCTGCCAAGAAAGGACGCACCTCGGACTTTCTTGCCTTTTTGTGATCGAAAGGACTGCATTTGGTAATACGGTGCTTTCTTAGGTTGTGAGGAAACATATGGCAGAAAAATGTGACTTTCCAGCAGTAGCTGTGGAGACCAGGTCCGAGAGACCCTCCCCAAACAATTCCTCACCCTTGTAAGGTAAAACCTCCATATGCCTTTTTGAGTCGGCATCACTTGTCCATTGCCGAGTCCACAGGACCCTTCTGGCAGAAATCGACATTGCATTTATTCTAGAGCCCAGTACGCTAATGTCTCTTTGAGCATCTCTCATATATAGGACAGCGTCTTTTATATGCCCCAGGGTCATTAATATAGTATCCTTGTCTAAGGTATCAAGTTCCTCAGATAAGGTATCCGTCCATGCTGCTACAGCACTACACACCCAGGCCGACGCAATTGCCGGCCTTAGTAAGGTACCTGAAGGTGTATAAATGGACTTCAGGTTACCCTCTTGCTTTCTATCCGCAGCATCTTTTAGGGTGGCCGTATCCTGTGACAGCAGGGCTACCCTCTTGGATAAGCGTGTTAAAGCTTTGTCCACCCTAGGGGAGGATTCCCAGCGTAACCTGTCCGTTGGCGGGAAAGGATAAGCATCCGTTTGGAAATCTGCAGTTTTTTATCTGGAGATTCCAAAGCCTTTTCACATAACTCATTTAGCTCGTGTGAAGGGGGGAAAGGTCACCACCTGCCTTTTTTCCCCATACATATGAACCCCCTTGTCAGGGACTGGGGTTTCCTCTGTGATGTGCAACACATCCTTAATTGCTATAATCATATAACGGATGGATTTAGCCAATTTAGGCTGTAACTTTGCATCATCGTAATCGACACTGGAGTCAGAATCCATGTCGGTATCTGTGTCAACAATTTGGGATAGTGGGCGCTTCTGAGACCCTGAAGGCCTCTGCGACATAGGATCAGGCATGGGCTGAGACCCTGACTGTCCTAAGGTTTTAGCTTTATCCAACCTTTTATGCAAGGAATTAACATTATCATTTAAAACCTTCCACATATCCATCCAATCAGGTGTCGGCGCCGTCGGCGGAGACACCACATTCATTTGCTCCCGCTTTGTTTCCACATAGCCTTCCTCGTCAAACATCTCGACACAAGCGTACCGACACACCACACACACAGGGAATGCTCTTTTTGAAGACAGTTCCCCCACAAGGCCCTTTGGAGAGTCAGAGAGAGAGTATGCCAGCACACACCCCAGCGCTATATAACCCAGGAATCACACAGTACCTTAGTGTTAACCCAGTAGCCGCTGTAATAATGATTTTTGCGCCTAATTATGTGCCCCCCCTCTCTTTTTTTACCCTCTTCTACCGTGTATCTGCAGGGGAGAGCCTGGGGAGCTTCCTCTCAGCGGAGCTGTGGAGAAAAAATGGCGCTGGTGAGTGCTGAGGAAGAAGCCCCGCCCCCTCAGCGGCGGGCTTCTGTCCCGCGTTTCTGTACAATATTATGGCGGGGGCTCATACATATATACAGTGCCCAACTGTATATATGTCCAACTTTTGCCAAGAGGTCCTAATTGCTGCCCAGGGCGCCCCCCCCTGCGCCCTGCACCCTTACAGTGACCGGAGTATGTGGGTGTATGTGGGAGCAATGGCGCACAGCTGTAGTGCTGTGCGCTACCTCAGTGAAGACTGGAGTCTTCTGCCGCCGATTTCAAAGTCTTCTTGCTTCTTATGCTCACCCGGCTTCTGTCTTCCGGCTCTGCGAGGGGGACGGTGGCGCGGCTCCGGGATCAGACGACGAGGGTGAGATCCTGTGTACGATCCCTCTGGAGCTAATGGTGTCCAGTAGCCTAAGAAGCAGGACCTATCTGCAGAGAGTAGGGCTGCTTCTCTCCCCTCAGTCCCACGATGCAGGGAGTCTGTTGCCAGCAGAGCTCCCTGAAAATAAAAAACCTAACAAAATACTTTCTTACAGCAAGCTCAGGAGAGCTCACTGAACAGCACCCAGCTCGTCCGGGCACAGATTCAAACTGAGGTCTGGAGGAGGGACATAGAGGGAGGAGCCAGAGCACACCAGAATCCAAATTCTTTCTTAAAGTGCCCATCTCTCCTGCGGAGCCCGTCTATTCCCCATGGTCCTTACGGAGTCCCCAGCATCCACTAGGACGTTAGAGAAACATGTGTTACCCTGGTGTAAACAGTTGCAAGCTCTTGGAAATCAGGTCACTGTTTGTAAAACACACCACAATGTATTTTACATACCGTAGGTCAATAACTGCAATAGGCTTTTTCTAGGCGGAAAGTACTGTTTTAGTTCATATTCTCCTTCATAATAATAAAGATGTGTTTTTAAGACATCACAGTCACGTTTGTTGTATTTTAATTAAAGTTTTATGTACAATACTATTAAATTCTTCACACATCAATTTGCCATTTACATTTAAGCTCTAATTACTTTATCATACATTTTTCCTGTGGTTTCATACCAGTATAAATATTTTATTATAGGGGATGTACATTAAATCCACATACGATGGACTTCATGTAATAACTGGAACAACAGAAAATGTAAGTATGATATGACCACTCAAATAACCACCAGCAATGCAGAATACACTGTTTACAGCAATTAAGATTGTTTTCTTGTCAGTCTTATCTACTGGAAGTCTGGAAAATAATCAGATGTTTAATGATACAGAAGGGTAAACTAATATTGCAATTTTGTGTATGAAAAAGATATATTCTCCTACCCCTTTGTCCATGTATACAGTAGTCTTCTACTCTTTTTTGTCTATATATATTCTCATACCTTTGTGTATACATATTCTCATACTTCTTTGTCTATTCTCATACCTCTTTATTTGTCTATATCTATTCTCATACCTTTGTGTATACATATTCTCATACCTCTTTGTATATAGCAGGGTCAAACACAGGATTTTTACAGGGGGCTTCCTATGTAAATACAAATTTTTTTTATATATATATATATATACCAACGTGGAAAGATGAGGTGGCACTCAGAGTCTTAAACAAATTTGAAACTTGTATTTAGTGCATATCAACGTTTCGGGGTCTCCCCCTTCGTCAGGATTAGTGCATTACAGAACATAATGTGCTTAAATAGAACTTACCCCCCATAGGAACATCCCCTCCAGTGTGTGCCACTGGCCGCGCCGTCCCGGCGTCCAGCCCGCCGTCTCCAGCGTCTCACCGGAAGTGACGCGCCGGCGCCTGGAGGCGCGTCCATGGCCACGTTACCTAGCAACAGAGGAGCATGTAAACACAATTAACAATACAGTGCCGTGAACCTTACTAATTATTAAAACCATTAATGTGCCTGTTTGCATGTTAAAGAGAAAATCTCAGTAACATACAAACAATGTCAGACTTAAAGTGCTCTCGTGACTTGATGCTAGGTTAATAAACAACTTATACACACATAAAAACAGCTTTTTTGACATAATGAAGAATATGTGAAAAAAATAGAAAATGAATAAAAAATGAATAAAAAAGTTGCACATATGAACCAACCTAATGGCTCCACCATAATCACTTATTGACTCACTGCGTATATAAAAAAAATCATATATAAATAGAAACAAGTTACTGATATCTAGAGCTGATTATATAATTATACCGACCTTCCTGTTTATTGACCTTCCTGGCATTCGGCAAAACCGAATGCCAGTTTAAAATCAGGATGGCACAGCACAGGTTGGCTATTCGGAATGCCCTTGCATCAGGCAGGGGGGACCAACCTGTAGCCAAACATTTTGTGGAATTTAGACACACCATGGCCACTTTTAAGCATAGAATTATAGACCATGTACCTGAGTCTATGCGGGGTGGTGATAGAGGTAAAAAACTCTTACAATTAGAGTCTATGTGGATCCATAGACTAAATACTCTTAGACCGGCTGGTCTAAAATGACAACTTAGGTCTTATTAATTTTATTTAGTGGAGGTCGAGATTCCCCAAACTGGTCTAGAGGCGTTATTTCCGT